>NC_091580.1:26843889-26856389 GCF_042767895.1 Penaeus vannamei | reverse complement strand
CTCACACACACACACACACACAAACAACCCCCTACACACACACACACACACACACAAACAACCCCCCTACACACACACACACACAAACAGCCCTCCCTACACACACACACACACATACATCCACCCCCCCTACACACACACACAAACACACACACACACACACACACACACACACACACACACACACACAAACAACCCCCGTACACACACACACACACACACACAAACAACCCCCGTACACACACACACACACACAAACAACCCCCGTACACACACACACAAACAACCCCCTACACACACACACACAAACAACCCCCCTATACACACACACACACACACACACAAACAACCCCCGTACACACACACACACACACACACACACACACACACAAACAACCCCGTACACACACACACACACACACATACAAACAACCCCCCGGACACACACACACACACACACAAACAACCCCCGTACACACACACACACACACACACACACACACACACACACAAACAACCCCCCTACACACACACATACACACAAACAACCCCCGTACACACACACACACACACACACACACACACACACACACACACACACACACAAACAACCCCCCTACACACACACACACACGAACCCCCCCCCCCCTCCTCTCCCACTCACACACACACACACAAACATGCTTCACCTCGACGGCTCAGTCACACCCCAACCCGGAAAATAAAGAAGAAGCAGTTTGAACAAGACGTAGGGAAATGCACAGACGCCAACCTAACTTCGAACTTCCTCGGGCTGCTGTCCGCCCTGCTATTTACCTTCACTATCTCGTTCTCTTCTCGCTTCATCCCCTCTCCTCTTCCTTCCTCCTCCTCTTCCCTCCTCTCCTCTTCCCTACATTCTCTCGACGGCCCGCCTAGGCCACACACGCAGACACACACACACGCACATACAAACACAACTACACACACACACACACACACACACACACACACACACACACACACACACATGAATACAAACACACACGCAAACACTCACACACACACACACACACACACACACACACACACGAATACAAACACACACACGCAAACACTCACACACACACACACACACACACACACACACACACACACACACACACACGAATACAAACACACACATACACACACAAACAAAGTAATGCGCAACTCTAAATATGAAGTAAATCCACTTGATAACTGACGAATTCAGCGAATCTCAAGGCTAAGCAATGAAAGACAACTCAGCCATCCCGTTATCACGCACGCACACGCAAACGCGCCCCTCACACGCACACACAAATGCACGCATGCACAGGCAAACGCATTCCTCACACACAAACACACACATACAATACTCTCTCTCTCTCTCACACAGCCACATACACACACACACACACACACACACACACACACACACACACACACACTCACACACACGCAAACAATCTCTACACACACACACACACAAACAACCCCCGTACACACACACACACACACAATACAAACAACCCCCTACACACACACACACACACAAACAACCCCCTCACACACACACACACACACACACACAAACAACCCCCCTACACACACACACACACACACAAACAACCCCCCTACACACACACACACACACACACAAACAACCCCCCTACACACACACACACACACCCCATTCTCTCTCTCTCTCGCACACACACGCACGCACAACGAAGCCATTCCCCGACGGCTCAGTCACACCACAACCCGACTCCCCGACACCACACGAGGGGCAGATCAACACACACACACCACGCTCGCCAATGTGCTTGCTTGCACCGCAGTCGAGTGCAGGCAACGTAATCACGGTTTGCTTGTTAATAAACTTCATTTTGTTTTTAAACTTTCCTTCAAATTTTATCTCTCGCTATGTCTTTATATCTTTTTATGCTTTCCATAGTTAAAAGATCTCTGTCTGTATGTCTTTTTATACAACTTTCCATTGTTAAAAAAATCTCTATGTGTGTGTCTTTTTATACAACTTTCCATTGTTAAAAAATCTCTATGTGTGTGTCTTTTTATACAACTTTCCATTGTTAAAAAAATCTCTATGTGTGTGTCTTTTTATACAACTTTCCATATAAAAAAATCTGCCTGTATGTCTTTTTGTACAACTTTCCAGACTTAATAAATCTCTATGTCTGTTTGTCTTTTTGCACACCTTTCCATTGTATAAAGAAATCGAGCTATCTATTCATATACCATGCAACTATTTTACTTATCGTCTATTTCATTTTGCTATCATTATCGTTATTTTTTGTTTGTCTGTCTACTTTCGATAGTCTAAACACATCTCGAAGTATCTATCTATATCTGTATATATACAATACATCTATTCTATTTATCTATCTTATTTATTATCCTTATCCTTATTCCTCTTTGTCTATCTCTCTGTCTATTTTCTATCCATGTGTTATTATTATATTATTCTTTTCGTCTGTCTGTCTGTCTACTTTTTATCCATCTATTATCCTTGTTATTATTCTTTTTTTTGTCTATCCGTCAATCTACTTTCCATCCATTTCGAATAATCATCATTATTCTTTCTTTTTGTCTATCTGTCTTTCTACTTTCCATCCATTTCCAATCATTATTATTCTCCTTCTCTTCGTCTGGTCGTCGTCGTCGTCTTCTCTGTTTGTCTACTTTCTATCCATTTCTAATTATCATTCTTTCTTTTTGTCTATCTGTCTATCCATTTTCTATCCATTTCCAATCATTCTCCTCTTCGTCTGTTCGTCTCCTCTCCGCAGTCCTTCTCTGTCTGTCTACTTTCTATCCATTTCTAATCATCATTCTTTCTTTCTTTCTGTCAATCTGTCTATCCACTTTCTAATCAATATTCTCATTTCTATCCATTTCCAATCATTATTCTACTTTCTATCCATTCCCAATCATTATTCTACTTTCCATCCATTTCCAATCATTATTCTACTTTCTATCCACTTCTAATCATCATCATTCTCCTTCTCCTTCTCTTCGTCTTCTCCGTCTCCTCTCCGCAGCCCCCAAGAAGTACCTCAGAAAGCGTGGGGGCAATAAAGAGTCAAGGCACAACACGCAGCGGCGGAGCAAGGAACTCGGTAGTAAAACTGAGGGGAAATGGGGTGGGTGGAGGGGAGAGAGGGAGGGAGGGGAGGGAGGGAATGGGCGGGTGGAGGGGATGGGATATCAAGGGGGAGGGAGGGAAGGAGGGTAAATTGGGGGATGGAGAGGAGGGACGGGAGGGGAGGGGGAATGGGCGGGTGGAGGGAAGGGGGATATGAAGGGGGAGGGAGGGAGGGAAGGTAAATTGGGGGAGGAGAAATGGGCGGGTGGAGGGGAGGGAGGGGAAATGGGGGGGGTAAAGAGGATGGGAGGGGGGGGGTAAAGAGGATGGGAGGGGAGGGAGGGGAGGAATGAAAGGATGAGGATGAGGGGGTAGCAGTGAGGTTAGGTTAAGCAAGGCGACGGGAGGAGGAGGGAGAAGGAGAGGGAGGAGGAGTAGTAGAGAGAGAGGTGACGGAGAGGGGAGAGAGAGAGCGGTGAGTAGAGGTGAAGACAGGCAGAGGGAGAGGGGAGGGAGTAGTAGAGAGAGAGGTGAGGAGAGGGGGAAGACAGGGAGAAGGGGAAGGAGAGGGAAGAGGGGAAAGGGGGAGGGAGAGCGGCGAGGGAAGAGGGGAGAGGGGAAAGGGGGGAGGAGGAGGAGGAGGGGAGAGCGGCGAGGAGAGGAAGGGAAGACAGGGAGAAGGGGGGAGGAGAGGGGGGAGGAGGGGAGAGGGGGAGATCATTCCCTAAGCCCGCACAGTCACGGAACGCAGAGTCACTCCTTGACCTGCGCGTTCGACCTCATCTCTGATCTAGAGCAGGCGTCTCAGTCACGGCCCAGGAACGTGTGTGTGCGTATGTCCGTGTAAGTGTGCGTGTGTGTGTGTGTGTGTGTGTGTGTGTGTGTGTGTGTGTGTGTGTGTGTGTGTGTGTGTGTGTGTGTGTGTGTGTGTACGTGTGTTTGTGTATCTGTACGTGTGCATGTACGCGTGTGTGTGTGCGTGCGTGTGATATGAACACCATTCTTTGCTCTCAGTACTATCCTTTCCTTTGTACATGGTATTGAATATAGATGTAAGGGAATGCAAGCCAATATACCTAAACAAAAACGAAAAAAATCAATGTGTAATACATGCATTTATAACGTTTCATTTAAAGCTCCGGAGGTGGTAGTTGATCGTCTTTCCTTTCTGTACGGTCAACACCCTCCTTCCACCAGCGTATATATATATATATATATATATATATATATATATATATATATATATATATATATATATATATATACATATATATATATACATATATATATATATATATATATATATATACATATATATATACATATATATATATATACATATATATATATATACATATATATATATATATACATATATATATATATATATATATATATATATATATATATATATTCGAAAAATATATACGTCTAGTACAGGTATTCGCAATCTCATTGATGAAATGTAGTTACAGAGTCAAATACAGGAAGGGAATTCAATCCAAGGTCTGAATATAATATCACCTGATACTAGACTCCAAAATACAGTAATTAAGGAACTCTTGCATGATGCTCTGCTCCTTATTAGTAGAGAAAAGTAGAAGACTTGAGTTTCCAAGTAATCACTCAATAATTCCCATTTATATATGCTTTATCAAACACATTTTACTATGCGGAACTAACGTAACTATATAATCATAATCATGATTATATAATTAACTTAATTAACATATATATATGATTTCAAAGGTATATTTCATCTCTGTGACTTTTACTTCACAGGGTATTGCTAACAACGTTAAACAAATAACTGAATAAAAAAATGACATGCAATCACTGACAATCACAGCTCAATTCAGAATCAATCAAATATGCTCCTTTAATGCAATAATCCAAATTTTCATTTAAAAATCGATTTCGTTTTATAAACCAACCCGTCTTTTTCCACCTCAAACTCAAATAAAAAAATCAAATAAAAATCGCTTTTATTTTATAAAACAACCCGTCTCTTTCCATCTCAAACTCACATAAAAAAATCGTTTTTATTTTACAAAACAACCCGACTTTTTCCTTCTCAAACTCACATAAAAAAATCGTTTTTATTTTACAAAACAACTCGTCTTTTTCCATCTCAAACACATAAAAAAATCGTTTTTATTTGATAAAAACAACCCGTCTCTTTCCATCTCAAACTCACAACCCTAAAAGCACAAGCCTATTACCAGAAGCTCTCTAGTTAAACATGGCAAACCAGACCCGTAGACTTTTCACACCTTAACCCCCCATTCCCCCTTTCCCCCCTCCCCCCTCGTGGCCTAAAACGGCGCCTCCTCCGACCCCGTCAAGCAGAAGGCGCCCCTGATCTTGCTCCTCCCGTAGACTTTTTACAACTTATCCCCCCCTTCCCCCTCTTCCCCTCTCCCCCCTCGTGGCCTAAAACGGCGCCTCCTCCGCCCGCGTCAAGCAGAGGGCGCCCCTGATCTTGCTCCTCCCGTAGACTTTTCACACCTTAACCCCCCCTTCCCCCTTCCCCTCTCCCCCCTCGTGGCCTACAACGGCGCCTCCTCCTCCGACCCCGTCAAGCAGAGGGCGCCCCTGATCTTGCTCCTCCCTGCCCGGCCGCGACCACGTCCGGCAGAGTGCCACTGTGTCACCGAAGGCCTGGGGGGGGGGGGGACCTCGGCCGACCACCCGCGGGCCCGAACACACGCCCCGGACCCTTAATCCCGACCCAATCGCCGGCGGGACACGGAAGGGAAGGTCGTTAATCCACGAAAAGGAAATCCGTACTCCCCGATTTCACACAAGTCCGATTTTTCGTTTTTTTTCTTTTTTTTCTTTCTTTCTTTCTTTCTTTCTTTCTTTTTTGCGTAAACAGAGCACAAGAAACACCAAACATGACGAGGCTTAAGATCCCGCATGCAACGTTCCAGTAATCAAAGACGATTAAATGGCCGAGGAATTAATTAAATCCATCGGGAGTCTGTGGCAGCCCAGGACACCAAATGTATGTACGTGTGTATGTACGTGTGTGTGTGTGTGTGTGTGTGTGTGTGTGTGTGTGTGTGTGTGTGTGTGTGTGTGTGTGTGTGTGTGTGTGTGTGTGTGTGTGTGTGAGTGAGTGAGTGAGTGAGTGAGTGAGTGAGTGAGTGAGTAAGTGAGTGAGTGAGTGAGTGAGTGAGTGAGTGAGTGAGTGAGTGAGTGAGTGAGTGTGTGTGTGTGTGTGTGTGCGTGTGTCCATTCATCAGCGGTTTAAGTCGGATCTTTCTCTTCAAAGGGTCGATTGCATCCCGCCCACAGGAATCTACAAATCAGAAACGGAAAATAAGCAAAAAAATAAAGAGAGATGAGACGCAACGGAGAAAGAGAAAGAGAGAGAGAGAGAGAGAGAGAGAGGGAGAGAGAGAGAGAGAGAGAGAGAGAGAGAGAGAGACAGAGAGAGACAGAGAGAGAGAGAGAGAGAGAGAGAGAGAGAGAGAGAAAGAGAAATAGATCGCAAGAGAAAGACCAAGAGAGAGAGAGAAAGAAAGAGTAAGACCAAAAGAGAGAGAGAGATCGAAAGAGTAAGAGAGAAAGTGAAAGAATGAAAAAGACCAAGAGAAAGATATATACATAGAGAGAGAGAAAAAAAAGAAAGAAAGAAAGAGAGAGAAAAAAAAATCCAAACATCTAATCGGATCGAACGCAATACCCACATCCGCTCGGCCGTTCAGCCCGTCGATGAACGTAAATCGGCGCAACACGCGACCAGGAAGAGATTGGGGTTTAATCGTTCCTTTCGCCGTCATATGATCCCTTCTTCTATGTTCCTACTGACCCCTCCCCCTCCCCTCCCCCCCTTCTTCCTCCTAGCTCTCTCACTCTCTCTCGCTTCATTTTGTTTTTCTCTGTCTTTTTCCTTCATTCTGTCTCTTTCTCTCTCTCTTTCGCCGTCATATGATCCCTTCTTCTATATTCCTACTGCCCCCTTCCCCTTCTCCCCCCTTCTTCCTCCTGGCTCTCTCTCGCTTCATTTTTTTCTCTACCTCTTTTTCCTTCATTCCATCTCTTTCTCTCTCTCCTCTCTCTCGCTTCACTTTTTTCTTAATCTTTTTCCTTCATTCCATCTCTCTCTCTCTCCTCTCTCTCGCTTCATTTTCTCTTTATCTTTTTCCTTCATTCTCTCTGTCTCTGTCTGTCTCTCTCGCTTCATTTTCTTTTTCTCTACCTTTTTCCTTCATTGCATCTCTTTCTCTCTCCTCTTTCTCGCTTCACTTTCTTCTTTATCTGTTTCCTTCATTCTCTCTGTCTGTCTCTCTCGTTTCATTTTCTCTTTATATTTTTCCTTCATTCTCGCCCTCTCTCTCTCTCTCTCTCGCTTCATTTTTTTTCTTTATCCTTTTCCTTCCTTCATTCTATCTCTCTTTCTCTCCCTTCATTTTCTCCTTATCTTTTTCCTTCATTCTCTCTCTCTCTCTCTCTCTTTCTCTTACACAAAGGCCTCATCTCACAGACAGACATAAAACAATAAACAAACATTGAGACACACAAATCTCAAGGAAAAAAAATAATTGCACGCGAAATAACATTACATCACGAATAAAAGAAAATAAACAAAATAAATAATAGCTATAATCACACTATTGATTAATAGAGTCAATAAACCAATCATAAAAATAGCCAACGAGATCATTCTTATTCAAATGCACGAATAAAAAATGCATTTTCGTCGACATCAATTACCTTCAATCAAATTATTAATAATCGCATCTGCATATGTCACTTAAATTGTAAGTTTATATTTGTGTATGTATGATTGTCTGTCTGTGTGTGTGTGTGTGTGTGTGTGTGTGTGTGTGTGTGTGTGTGTGTGTGCGTGTGTGTGTGCGTGTGTGTGTGCGTGCATGTACGTGTGTGTGCATATGCGTGTGTGTGCATGTGCGTGTGTGTGCATGTGCATGTTCGTGCATGCGCATGTGCGTGTGTGTGCGTGTGCGTGTGTGTGCGTGTGTGTGCATATGCGTGTGTGTGCATGTGCGTGTGTGTGCATGTGCATGTGCATGTGCATGTGCGTGTGTGTGTATGTGCATGTGCGTGTGTGTGCGTGTGCGTGTGCCTACATACTGTATTTATTATGCTGAGCTGTTGAATAATCTATTTTAATATTGTCAAGCAAAGCAACGTTTAACTCGAGTTGTCAAATCATGTTTTTGTTTTTCTTTTCTGATTTCCTTTCTATTACCCGAATCGCCTACACAATAAAACTACAAGAAAGCGATCGTCGAATTCAGCTCTGATCTTACATGACAGAAGCAAAAAGCCAAAAAAAAAGGCAAAATATACCTTACTCCCGGTGAAATAAGGTTCTAATTTGCTCGGGACCAGCAATTCCCACTAATAATACAGTTTCAAACCACAGACCTATCGTAAAAAAAAAAAAGAAAAAAAAAAAGAAAAAGAAAAAAAAAGGAAGAAATAAAGAAGAAGAAGGAAAAAAAATACAGAGAAACGTCCGCTGGCGAATCTTGGTCGAGATTAATTGCAATTTACTTGACGCAAATGAAATGTTGCAAAATTATGATCTGTTCTCAGACCTCCCTGAAGATAGGGCGAGGTACTGATTCCGTCAACGGTAAATTATACCTTTCCTGCCAATCAAAAAAAAAAAAAAAAAAAAAAAAAAAAAAAAAAATGAACATGTGAAATTATAAAGACTCCGGAATACACTACATGCCCGTTTTCTTTAATCTTTCTTGTGAGCTGCCTTTAAACGTATACTTAGAAAAAACAAACTCTAAAATCACAAATAAAACTTGATTTCGTAGCTGCCTTTAAACGCTTACTTATATATATATATATATATATATATATATATATATATATATATATATATATATATATATATATATATATATATATATATATATATAAATCTTGATCTCGTAGCTGCCTTTAAACGCATACTTAGACAAAAAAAGACAAAAGAAAAAAATAAATCTAAAAAACAAATAAATCTTGATGTCGTTTTGGTCACGAGATCGACTCCCATGATGACAGGGCCCAGGCGGTACTTGAGCGAGAGAGGGCGAGCCAAATGCCGGATTTGTGAAGGTTTCATTTTTCCGGCATTTTTCGAAATCAAAAAAAAAACAAAAAAAAACTAGAGAGTGAGGACGTGGAAATTAACATCCGTGTGCCAGTCTGATGTTTCGTGATGTCACTCGAGTCATCATCCGAGAGTCAGATTGCATGACACGGCAAGTTTATTGAAGTAAAAAAAAGAGAGAGAAAAAGAATCAATGTATCACAGACGTAATACATCTTCTTGGCTGTGCATGTAAAGAGTTGCTTCCCGCTTGAAGGCAATCTATTATATATATATATATATATATATATATATATATATATATATATATATATATATATATATATATATATTTAAATAAATGAAATAAATAAATCTTGATCTAGTATTTGCTTTTAAACGCATACTTAGACAAAAAAAAGACAAAAGAAAAAAAAAATCTAAAAAACAAATAAATCTTGATGTCGTTTTGGTCACGAGATCGACTCCCATGATGACAGGGCCCAGGCGGTACTTGAGCGAGAGAGGGCGAGCCAAATGCCGGATTTGTGAAGGTTTCATTTTTCCGGCATTTTTCGAAATCAAAAAAAAAAAAACTAGAGAGTGAAGACGTGGAAATTAACATCCGTGTGCCAGTCTGATGTTTCGTGATGTCACTAGAGTCATCATCCGAGAGTCAGATTGCATGACACGGCAAGTTTATTGAAGTAAAAAAAAAAAGAGAGAGAAAAAGAATCAATGTATCACAGACGTAATACATCTTCTTGGCTGTGCATGTAAAGAGTTGCTTCCCTCTTGAAGGCAATCTGTTATTATGAATGGCTGCGATTTCTATTACGATTATCCTTATCCTCATCATTGGTATTATCCTTATTATTACTATTATTATCATTATTATCTTTGCTATTACTATTATTATCTTTGCTATTACTATTATTATCATTATTACTATCATTATCCTTATTATTACTATTATTATCCTTATTGCTACTATCATTATCATTATTACTATCATTATTAGTTGTTATTTTCTGCTACATGTCTTGTTTTCTGCAGATTTCGTGACGACACAAAGCACTTCCAAGACATTCATTTAAGATCTCGAGGGGCAAATGACCCCATCCCAAGCAAGCACCAACTCAAGGGGGTCAAGTAAGGTCTCGGCGCTGGAGTGCGTGCCTCCACTCCACCAGCACCCGGGGTCAACACTCTCTCCCCCAAAAGGGACACAGGTCACCACCACCACCACCTCCTGCACGGCGAGAGACACCGCAGACACAGCGGAAATACATCATCATCATCATCATCACAGTAATCCTCATCACAGGCAGCGATCAGCAACACAGCGCGCGTCAGAAGCAACATAGCGGGCGTCAGAGGCAACATAACAGGCGTCAGCGGCAGCATAGCGGGCGTCAGCAGCGGGGTCGACGGCGGAGGCAGAAGCTCGGCGTTGGCAGCCCGAGGCCCGCCCTGCGCCACCGCGACCTCCTCCACCTCCGCCGCCGCCTCCTCTTCCTCTTCCTCCTCCGCCAGCAGCCGCAGGATCAATACAAATAGAGGCAGAAATAGCCCCGCGGCCTGGAATAGTCGAAGATGCTTGGGCGGCGGCGAGGCGGAGGTGCGTGCGCTCGGGGATCGTGCACGGGCGGCGTCTTCCGCATTGTGCTTCCTCGCCCACGCCGCGGCCGCCCGCACTGGCCCTCGCGGCGCCCCAAGCCGAGTTCCGCGGCACGACGCCTCCGCACGAGGACACACAAGATCTACCTGAAGGAACGAGAAGCCGTGGCCGAAGGAGCAGCAGGAGCGGGAGCGGGAGAGCGGGCGCGGCGAGCGGGCCGGGTCACGAGCAGCAGACGGTCGGGGCCGCCGGAGTCAACTGGAGACAATGGGCGCCACGCACAAACATCGCCATCAAGTCTACCAGCCATGCCACCTCGCACGACCTCGCTGCCGCCGCCTCCGAGCCCTCCGCCGCCCCGCTCGCACGCGCGCCGTCGTCGGGGGATCCGAACGGCGGTGGAAACAGCGGGACGACCTCGCCGCCGAGGCTCACGACCCTCCGAACGGCGGCGTCGGTTCCCGGAAGCAGCTGCTCTCGACAACAACAATCGGGCGCATACAAACCGTGCTTCTCCAACGAACCGCTCAGCCCGAAGGACGACCCCAGCACGCCTCCGAATCAGCAGAAGGCACCGCCGGACCGGACCGAAGCCGTGACCTATTCCAGCAGCCGGCCTTTCGGTCACTCGCTCGCTCGCTCGCTCGGTCACGCCAGCCGAAGGGCAAAACGACTATGCCGCTTCCTGGCCATCTCCGAGGGGGACTTACACCGGGGCCTCGTTTCCCCTCCGAGCGGTCACGGGCGAGGGGACGGCGCGGGGAGAGCGAGGGGAAACACCGACCATACAACCACCGCCGACGCTACCATCTCGTGACTACATCGCACGGAAACAGCGAGGCATTAGCACGACACCGCGAGGGGACGGGAGGGGGAGGAGGGGAGAGGGGCTAGCGGAGAGAGAGAGAGAGGCAGGGAAGGAGGGGAAAGGAGGGGACGGCAGGGGGAGGAGGGAGTGAGAGAGAGAGGGAGGAGAGGAGGGGACGGCAGGGGGAGGAGGGAGAGAGAGAGAGGGGGGAGGGAAGGAAGGGAAAGGAGGGAGAGAGGGAGAGGGAGGGAGGGGACGGGAGCTCACTCTGACTGCCGAGGGAGGGGAGATAAACGTCAGTAGAGGGATGAGGGAGGAGGAGGGAGGCCACGCGTTATTAGACGAAGGTAGTCTCGTCAGTGACTGGGGAGGGGGGGGCATGAGGGAGGGAGGGGGGGCATGTAGGTAAAGGATAACCCTGATCATTGAATAAAGGAGATGAAGAAGAGGACGAAGAAGTAGAAATATAAGAAAAAAATGTGAGAGGAAGAGGAAGAAGAAAAAAAATAAGAGGAAGATGAAGAAGAAAAACGAACAGAAAGAAAATAAAAAGAGAAAGAAGACGAAAACAAAACACTCACAAAAAATAAAAAAAGACCAAGAAAAGGAAGACATCACACAAAAAAAAGACAAAAGAATGAACCCTAAGGACCGGACAACACAAGAACCCAACCAAGAATAAGGTATTCGTAAACAACAAAAGAAAACAAGACAAGTCAATACATCACGCACAGCAAGAACATAAGGACAAGGTTTCCAAAACATGTTCCCGATGTTAAAATTGAGAATAAAACGACGGTTTACAAAATTGAGAGGGAGAGAAAAAAAACATGTTTAAAGAATGAAACGACGGTTTGCAAAATCGAGAGGAAGGAAAAAAAAACATGTTTACAGAATG
>NC_091580.1:26816389-26836389 GCF_042767895.1 Penaeus vannamei | reverse complement strand
CTTCCATCCTTCCTCATTCTCCTTTCCTTCATCCCTTTTCCATTCCCTCCCTTCTCCTCCCATTCCATCCTTATTCTATCCTTCCCTCCCTTCTTCCTATCGTTCTCCCTTTTCTCTCCCTCTCAATTCTTTCTTCTTCAATTTTCTCTTCCTCCTGATCTCTTCCCTCTTTTTCCTTCCTTCCTTCCTTCCTCTCATTTCTATCCTTCCTCCCCTTCTCTCTCCATCGTTCCCTTCTTCCTCTCATCTCCCATCCCTGCTCTCCTCCTTATCCATCCTTCTTTCTCATTTTCCTCTCCTCCTTAGCTCTCTTCCTCCTCCTATTCTGCTCATCCCTCTCTCCTCCCTCCTTCATCCCTCTCTTTTTCTTCCTTCTCTTCCTCTCTCCCTCCCCATCCTTCTTCCGCTTCCCTCTCATTCCTTCCTCTCCCTTCTTACTACCTATCCCTCTCTCCCTCCTCTCCCTTCCTTCCCGCTTATCGTGCACGGGGGCCTGACACGCCCCTACAGGCAGGCAAGTGCGTCACCGCGACCGCCCTCCTCGCCAGCTGATCCCTCCGGACACACCCGCTCAACGGCAATGCCCTCGCCTCTCTGCACCCCCCTCGCCCCCTCTCTCTCCCTACAAACACGCTTGGAACCTTCGGTAACTTCCTCCTCATCCTCCCAAAGCTCCCAATCCCACCCTATCCCCATAATTACCTCCCATCTCCTCGACCTTCTTTTATCCTTCTGTAATTGCCTCGATTTTCTTCATGTATGATTGTTTATTTGTCTGTTTGTTTTGTTTATCTATCATCGATTTATCTGTCTGTTTATTTGTTCATTTGTCATCGATTTATCTGTCTGTTTATTTGTTTATTTGTCATCGATTTATCTGTCTGTTTATTTGTTTATTTGTCATCGATTTATCTGTCTGTTTATTTGTTTATTTGTCATCGATTTATCTGTCTGTTTATTTGTTTATTTGTCATCAGTTTCTCGCTCCGTTCGCAAATCGTTTCCCGAATCATTCGCGCTGCAATAAGGATTCGCTGCTATTAAGGATTCGTTGGTATCAAGGATTCGCTTGTATTAAGGATCCATTGCTATTAAGGATTCTCTGCTATTAAGAATTCGCTCCCTGATTCCCCGCCTCCCTTAAACCCCTCTGAAATAATAATACAGTGACAGACAAAAAAAGTCTTAACGAACTGAAACTTCGACTCTTTCCAACCCTGTACAAACAACGTGGTAATAAGCCGGTGTTCGAAACCCGATTCGAAACGCGTTCGAACGGTGTTATGACAGCGACTTACTCTTCCTGAACTTTCTCAACTTTTCGACGATCACTTTCTGAAGCTATTAATCCGTACCTTTGAATTGATGTTGTTTATGTTATTTTTTATTGTTATTGTTACAGTTATTTTAACAGGTAAGTGATAGCTAGATAGCTCTATGAATCAACCAACTCATAATGATATGGTGGTAGTAGCAGTAGTAGTAATGATAATAACAATGCATAAAAAATGTTAGTTACTACTAATAAAAAATATATAACACAAGTAACAATCTTACCACCAGAAAGCATGAATAATAATAATAATCATTTCATGCCTCAACAGTCATGTGAACTTCCCGTACACACCTCACCCCTCATACACACCCCTAACCCCATACCCCCCCCACTTGCCCCGCCCACAACCCCCGTGAGCTCTGGCGCCGTCACGCTCGATGCCAGCGTCCGCCCAGATTGCGTGGAACGATCAAGCCCGACTGATCAGGCTGATCCTAAAGAGAGAGAGAGAGAGAGAGAGAGAGAGAGAGAGAGAGAGAAAGAGAGAGAGAGAGAGAGAGAGAGAGAGAGAGAGAGAGAGAGAGAGAGAGAGAGAGAGAGAAGCAGGTACAGAGAAAAAAGAAAGTATCCTGGGGAAGGTAAAAAGAAATTTAAAAAGATGCCAATGATAGAAACGAGACAGGAAAGACAAGCCCGACTGATCAGCTGATCCCATTACCCACGTGACTTCCAGGTGGGTGTAGAGATGGGGGTGAGGGGGTAGGAGAGGGGAAAGGGGGAGAAGGGATAGAGGAGAGGTTATGGAAATTCGAAATAAAAGGTCATGGGAGCCAATCATCATAAGGGATATGGGGAAGGTGAGGTCAACTTGGGTCACGCTGGGTACGATCGGGAGGGACGAAGGGGGAGATGAACGAATAGAAGAGGGTGAGAGGGAGACGGAAGGGGAAAGAAATCAGACGAGAGAGAGTCAGACGTCAGAAGAGAGAGACAGGAAAAAAGGACGAGAGAAAAAAAAGTCACAATCAGAAAGGAGAAAAAAAATAACGCGAGGAGGATAGACATAAAAATAAAAATAAAATACAGATGCAGAAAAAAAATCACAAATCAGAAAGGAGGGAGAGAGAGATGGGAAAATCACGCTCAGGAGATAGAAATAAAAGGCAAAACAGAATAGAAATGCAGAAAAAAGTCACAATCAAAAGATAAACAAAGAAATCACAATAGGAAGGGTTTAACATTCACCATCAGAAGAAAATAAAAATCACAATAGGCAATAGAGAGAGAGAGAGGGGGTGGGGAGAGAGAGAGAGGGGAAAGAGAGAGAGAGAGAGAGAGAGAGAGAGAGAGAGAGAGAGAGAGAGAGAGAGAGAGAGAGAGAGAGAGAGAGAGAGAGAGAGAGGGAGAGGGAGAGGCAGAGAGGGAGAGGGGAGAGGGAGAGGGAGAGAGAGAGAGAGAGAGAGAGAGAGAGAGAGAGAGAGAGAGAGAGAGAGAGAGAGAGAGAGAGAGAGAGAGAGAGAAAGAGAGAGAGAGAGAACTCATGAGACAAAAAAGAAACCGTGAGAAGGGTTCAATGAGTCAACCACATGGGGGAAAAAGCGGGAATGGCGAGGGAGAGACGGAGGGAATGAGAGAGGGAAAGAAGGACAAACAGAGAGAGGGAAAGGAGGGAGTAAGCGAGGAAAATAGGGAGGGACAGAAAAACGGGAAAGAAGGAAGGCGAGGACAGAGAGAGGGAAAGTAAGGAGGGAGCAGAGAGAGGGAAAGAAGTGGAGGTGAATCAGAGAGGGAAAAGCATGGGAGGACTGAGAGAGGGAAAGTGGGAGGTTGTTAGAGAGAGAAAGAAGGAGGGACTGAAAGAGGGAAAGAAGGAGGGACAAAGAGAGGGAAAGAAGGAGGAAAAGAGGCAAAGACTGAGGAGAGAGAGAGGGAAAGAGGGAGGGGACAAGGAAAGGAGGGCAGAGAGGGAGGGAAAGAAAAAGGGACTGAGAGAGGGAAATAGGAAGGGAATGCGAGAGGGAAAGAGGGAGGGACAAAAAGAGGGAGAGGAGGAAGAGAAAGAGAGAGGGAAATATGAAGGGAATAAGATAGGGATGAGAGAGTGAAGAGGGAGAGAGGGAGGAACTGAGAGATTAGAGAAGGAAATAGAGAGGGACAGAGAGAGGAAAGGAAGGAGAGAGGGAGGAAAAAAGGAAGCACCGAACGAGTATTGGCAACAGTCAATACTCCTTTCTATGAATGCCGACGTTATAGCTTCCAGGCACACAAGCACACTACCCAGCAAAATCCAGGTCATCATTCACATCACTTACCTGTTTAAAGAATAGTAACAATAATAACAATAGTAATAACCATATAAACATAATAATAATTAAAATAATATAATCATATAAATAATACTGATAATCATATAATCACAACAATAATAACAATAATAATAACCATATAAACATAATAATAATTAAAATAATATAATCATAATAATAATTAAAATAATATAATCATATAAATAATATTGATAATCATATAATCACAACAATCATAATAATAACCATATAATCATAATAATGATAATGATAATAGTTACCCCTATTGACAAGGCAATGATGGTAACTAATGCAATCATTTTGTAAAAATCGACCAAAATTTAATGAAATCTAAGCCAGACTTAGACACACATAAAAACCTATTCATATCCTTTTGAGTTACCCTGTTAATCAACGAACAAACAAACAAACAAAACACAAAGAAACGAACGAACAAACAAACGGACAATCAATTAAACAAACAAACGGACAATCCATTAAACAAACACACAAACTAACTAACTAACAACACTACCAAAATCACAACCTCGTTGGCGGAGGTAAAAACAACCGCCTCCCGAAGCCCAACGGAACTCCCAAGACCCGGAATTGCAGGAGAATGAGGAGAAGGAAGACGAAGAGGAAGAGGAGGAGGAAGAAGAAGGAGGCATAAGAAAAAACAAACAAAATACGAAAGAAAGAAACTGAATGAGGAGAAGGAAGACGAATATGAGGAGGAAGAAGAAGGAGGCATAACAAAAAAAACAAACAAAATACGAAAGAAAGAAACGGAATAAGGAGGCATAAGAAAAACAACAACAAAAGACGAAAGAAAGAAACTGAGTAAGCCCGGCAAACCCAACAGCCCCACTTCCGCACAGCTGTTCCTTCGAGCCCCCCCCCCCCCCGCCATAAAAAGCGACCTGACGGGACCGCAGACCGAACCCCCGGGGGAAGCATCCCTCGCCGTCCATATTCACCGTGGCTCGGAAGTCCTATCTTTCTCTTATCTCTCTCTCCCGCGCCTCATATCTACACCGGGAAGAATCCCCCACGAAGGAAGGAAGGTCCTATCTCTCTCTTATCTCTCTTATCTATCTATCCTGCGCCTCATATCCACACCGGGAAGAATCCTCCACGAAAGAAGGGGGTCCTATCTCTCTCTTATCTCTCTTATCTATCTCTCCCGCCCCTTATCCACACCGAGAAGAATCCTCCACGAAGGAAGGAAGGTCCTATCTCTCTCTTATCTCTCTCTCCCGCGCCTTATCCACACCGAGAAGAATCCCCCACGAAGGAAGGAGGTCCTATCCTTCTCTTATCTCTTTTATCTATCTATCTTGCGCCTTATCCACACCGGGAAGAATCCTCGACGAAGGAAGGTCGTCCTATCCCTCTCTTATCTCTCTTATCTATCTATCCTGCGCCTCATATCCACACCGGGAAGAATCCCCCACGAAGGAAGGAAGGTCCTATCTCTCTCCTATCTCTCTTATCTATCTATCCCGCGCCTCATATCCACACCGGGAAGAATCCCCCACGGAGGAAGGAAGGTCCTATCTCTCTCTTATCTCTCCTATCTATCTCTCCCGCGCGCCTTATCCACACCGGGAAGAATCCTCCACGGAGGAAGGAAGGTCCTATCTCTCTCTTATCTCTCTTATCTATCTCTCTCGCGCCCCTTATCCACACCGGGAAGAATCCCCCACGGAGGAAGCAGCCGAGCGGAACAGGAACTGGAACTGCAATGGGAATGGGAATGGGAATGCGACCGGAACGGAAGTCAGACGGCCACGTGTGCGGAGTAGGGTGAAAGGGGAGAGGGGGGAGAGGGGGGAGAGAGGAGAGGGGGGAGAGGGAGAGAGAGAGAGAGTGAGTGGAGGGGGGGAGAGAGGGAGAGAGGGAGAGGGAGGAAAGGGTGTGGAGGGGAGAGAGGTGAGAGGGGGAGAGGGGGGAGGGAGAGAGAGAGGAGAGGTGAGAAGGGGGGAGGGGGAGAGAGGGGAGAGGAGGGGAAAGATAGGGGAGAGAGGAGAGGGGGGAGGGGGTGAGGAGAGGGGAGGGGGAGAGAGGGAGAGAGAGGAGAGGGGGAGAGATGAGAGGGGGGAGAGGAGAGAGAGAGGGGAGGGGAGAGAGAGGAGAGGGGGGAGAGAAGGGAGAGAGGAGAGGGGCGGATTCAGATCGTAAACACTCTGCTAATGAATCGAAAAACGGATGCATGAGTGGCCCCGTATTCACACGACCCCGCCGATCTCTGTGTGTGTATTAAGGTCGTTTCAGACGCGTATTAATATATAAATAACGTCCTTAGAGCATACACAAAAATCTCTTCGCATGGATAACCCATCTATCGATCAACAACAACCATATACCAACAAGACTAATAACGAGGTACAAACTATCAGTCTATTAATCTATATAACTACATTCACACATTACCAGTCTATCTATCTATAAATCAACAAAATGAATACCTTAAATACAACAACAAGCCTAAGGGCAGGGTTCAAACCAGTCTATAAAACTATATAACTACATTCATTCATCAACAAAACTAAACGCAGGATACTATCAGTCTATTTATCTATAAATCAACAAAATGAATACCTTAAATACAACAACAAGCCTAAGGACGAAGAACAAACCAGTTTATTAATCTGTATAACTACATTCATACATTAACAATACTAAACGCAGGATACTAACTATCAGTTAATTATCTATATATCAACAAAATGAATACCTTAACAAATACAATATCAAGTCTCAGGGTGGAATAAAAACTATCAGTATTTTAATCTATATATCGACAAAAATGAATACCTTAATAAATACAATAACAAGCCTAAGGGCGGCATATCACTTTATTAATCTATATATCAACAAAATGAATAACTTAAATACAATAACAAGCCGAAGACCGGAATAGAAGAAGTCTATTAATCCATATATCAACCACATTCATACCTTACCAAGACTAACAGCGCGAGATTCGAAATAGAAAGAGAGAGAGAGAGAGAGAGTGAGAGAGAGAGAGAGAGAGAGAGAGAGAGAGAGAGAGAGAGAGAGAGAGAGAGAGAGAGAGAGAGAGAGAGAGAGAAAGAGAGAAGGAGAGAAAGAGAGAAAGAGAGAAAGAGAGGAAGAAAGAGAGAAAGAGAGAAAGAGAGAGAAAGATAGAGAAAGATAGAGAAAGATAGATAGATAGAGAGAGAGAGAGAGAGAGAGAGAAAGCGTGCGGTGGACAAAGAGCGCGAGAAACGAAATACAAAGACAGAGATAAAGAGAGAGAGAGAGAGTCCGGTCGCGGGTTTTTACGTGTACTGCATGGCCTCCTCGGTGCCCTCAGCCTACTGCTATCCCCTCCCCTCCCCTCGCCCCCTCACCCCCCCCGGGAGGTCACCTGCTGAGACTTTTACCTCACGTGATGCATGTGTAGTAGTACCCGCTTTCCCCTCTCGCCACCCCGGCTTCCCCTCTCTACCCCTCCCCACCCAAGCTTCCCCTTCTCCACCCCTCACTTCCCTCCCACCAGGCTTCCCCTCTCCACCCCTCCCCCAGGCATCCCCTCTTCTTCCCCCTCCCTCCTGGCTTCTCCTCTCCACCCCTCCTCTTCCCCGGCACCCCTCTCCCACCCATCCCCCTCCCCACCCTTCCCTCCCTCTCCTACCCCTCCCCCCCACCCCTCCCCCTTCCCTCTCCTCTCCTCTTCCTCCTCACACGCCTCCCCCTCACCCACACACCTTTCCTGAGTTCAAGTCCCCTCGGCTCGCTTTTGTAGAAATTTCACTCTCGGCGTCCGCCCTCACTACACGCCTCTCCCCTCTGCACATCTATGGCGATCGGAAACGTGAAATTTTAGTCGTATTAATTCTGGCGGTTTTTTCGAAAAGAGTTATATGGCCGTTTTTTTTATTTTTACTTTTTTTTTTTTTTTTGGGGGGGGGGGGATTGTGCCTGGTCCGACCCTATGAATATTCATTTATATACGGACATGCACATGCACAAAAATACATGTCTATCTACCTATGTATCTGATAGATATAAATTTATCTATCTATGTATCTGATTGATATATATTTATCTATGTATCTGATAGATATACATTTACCCATCTATGTATCTGATACACATTTATCTATCAATCTACTATGCATCTAATATATATGTATCTATCTATGTATCTGATATACATTTATGTATCTATATATCTGATAGATATGCATTCATCTCTCTATCTATCCGGTATATCTGCACGTCTAGACTGACATATATCCATTTATTTCTGTATATATGCATGTCCGTATAATGAATATTTAATGAGTCGGACCTGACACAATTTCAGAAAACCGGCCGCATGTAAGTACTTTTATATGATGATGAATGTTCAGCAACTTATTCATGTATACTTACGAGAGCATTTTGACGAAGCGGAAGGTGGCATAACCTCTGTAAATATATTTTTAAACTTAAGAGTGTGGATACCTTAGAGAAGACGGAGTCCAAGACATATAAACCATATTTCAATAACTTTTAACGGAATCCAAAACATATAAACTCTATTTCAAAACCTTTTAATAGAATCCAAAATATATAAACTCTATTTCGAGAACTTTTAACGGAATCCAAAACATATAAACCCTATTTCGAAAACATTTAACGGAAACCTAAACATATAAACCCAATTTCAAAACCTTTTAATAGAATCCAAAACATATAAACCCAATTTCGAGAACTTTTAATAGAATCCAAAACATATAAACCCTATTTCAATAACTTTTAATAGAATCCAAAACATATAAACCCTATTTCGAGAACTTTCAACAGAATCCAAAACATATAAACTCTATTTCAAAACCCTTTAATAGAATCCAAGACATATAAACCCTATTTCGAGAACTTTTAACGGAATCCAAAACATATAAACTCTATTTCAAAACCCTTTAATAGAATCCAAGACATATAAACCCTATTTCGAGAACTTTTAACGGAATCCAAAACATATAAACCTTATTTCAATAACTTTTAATAGAATCAACAACATATAAACTATATTTCAGTAACTTTTTTAACGAATTTGAACAGATAAGATAACGTAAGACTGTCTTTGCGTACACTCTCTATAATAACAAATAAATATAAAAATAAAATCCTGACATAAGACTGCCTTTACGTAAACTCAATAACAGCAAATAAATATAAAAACAAAATTAACAAAATCTAACAAATCATCGACGAAAAAAATAATAATTCATCGTGCAAAATTTCGGAGCGTAAAAGCAGTTCAGTCGGTAATGCACAAATGGCTGTCTTTACCACGCAATAATTACGCGTTAACGACCTTACTGACGTGTAATCTAAAGTCGATGCATTTATTTCCATTAGGCCTCATCTGGGTATTTTGAGTCTATTTGTAACTCCGCTTGTTGTTTTGAATTCATTAGAAGTTTCACGCAAACCAAAGAAAGGAATAGAAAAGAAAAAGAAGAAGAGAGAGAGAGAGAGAGAGAGAGAGAGAGAGAGAGAGAGAGAGAGAGAGAGAGAGAGAGAGAGAGAGAGAGAGAGAGAGAGAGAGAGAAACTTCTGAAAAATATATTTCTAAAGTCAGTTTAAAGTCAGTTACCCTGTTCAATTTATTCATTAGGCCGGTTATACGCGTACGGCAGCCGTATCCGAATTCTCACGGTTATGAATACGGCACACATACGCGCATATAGACGTTAATAAGTACGATCTTAACCTAACCTAACAGAGAGTAGAATCAACCTTTCGTGTCTAGACGCCGCCATCTTGTATTTTTTTGTTTTGCTGTTTTTTTTTTGTTTGTTTTTTTCACTAAGCATGCGCAGAACAACAATCGGAGGCTTTCCTACCGTACTCGTAGTCACTTCCCATTTATCAATAACCCATTCCCTTTTTTATATTCAAAAATTCTTTAAAATCAGTTTTAGACGGTTAATTCCCTCTATCCCCTTCCTTTTCTTGCAACACGTGATCCTCCCACAATGGAAATGGAAATCCCTATTTCTCCCCTTTCCCCCTTCTCCCGCTCCCCCCCCCCCCTTGGTGTATAAAGCCAAAGGGGAAATAAATGAAAGGTAGAGAGAGAGAGAGAGAGAGAAAAAAAAAAAATCCTTTCACATCTGGTAAAAAAAAAAAAAAAAAAAAAAAACTTTATTGTACGGGGACTATACTCCCTCTTTTCTCCCCCCTCTCCCTCCCCTCCTTCCCTCTTTCTCCTCCCTTCCCCTCCTACATCCTGATCCCCACGACCTCTCCCTCTCTTCCCTCCCCCTACCTTCCATCACACCCCCGCCTCCCCGGTCTCCTTCTCAACCTCATCTTTTCCCCTTCCTCCCTGCACACCCTCTCATCAATCTTTCCCCTTTCTCCCTTCCTCTCCTCCCACCCCCTTCGGCCATTCCTCCCCCAACACCTCCCTTCCCCCTCAACCTCCTTATGACAAGCCCCCCTCCTCCCCACCCCTTCCCCCTTTTCCCATCATACCCATGAACCTCCTCCCTTCCCCCTTCAACCGGGCCTCCCCACCTCCTCCTCCAACACCCCCTCAACCTCCTCCCCCTCCTCCTCCAACCTCTTCCCCAACACCTCCTCTCCCCTCCCCCGCCTCTTCCCCCAACACCCCCTCAACCTATTCCTTTCCCCTTCCCCAACACCCCCCTTTCCCCTCACACTCCCCATCCAAACCTCCTTCCTTCCTCCTCCCTCCACCCCCACCCCCGCCCCTCGCGTGAGAAGGCCCGGGGCGCGTGCTGACTCGGGCAACTTTCTGAGGGAATCCTGGCGGAGGAAGCGCCGCAGGGGAGCTCTCTCGCATGCCGGGCCCGCCGTTGGACTCACGCTCCCTCTCCTCTCCTCTCTCCTCTCCTCGTTCCTCCTTCTCTCTGTCTCTCTCTCTATCTCTCGTTCGCTCTCTCGGTCTCTCTTTCTCTGTCTCTCGTTCGCTCTCTCTTTCTCTATCTCACGCTCCCTCTCCTCTCCTCTCCTCGTTCCTCCTTCTCTCTCTCTATCTCTATCTCTCGTTCGCTCTCTAGGTCTCTCTATCTCTCGTTCGCTCTCTCTTCCTCTTCTCTATTCCTCCTCGTTCCTCCTTTCTCTCTCTCTATCTCTCGTTCGCTCTCTCTGTCTCTCTCTCTCTCGTTCGCTCTCTCTGTCTCCCCTCTTCTCTCTCTATCTCTCGTTCGCTCTCTCTGTCTCTCTCTCTCTCGTTCGCTCTCTCTGTCTCCCCTCTTCTCTCTCTATCTCTCGTTCGCTCTCTCTGTCTCTCTCTCTCTCTCTGTCTCCCCCTCCCCTCTCTCTCTCTCCCTATTCACACCTCCACTTTCTCTCTCCTCTACATCCTTCTTTCTTGTCCTCTCTTCCCTCTTTTTTTCTTTTTTTTCCCTCTTGCTATTCCCCCTTCTCTCTCCCTTTTTTCTTCTCTCTATCTTTATCTCCTTCATTTTCTACACTCCCATTCTTACCTCTCTTTTCTCTCTTCCCTCTATCCTTCCTTTTGTCTTCTCTCCCTTTTCTCTCTTCCTCACTCCTCCCATCTTCCTCTAATCTGTTCTCATTATTCCTTCTCCTTTTTTTCCTATATTCTCTCCTCTCCTCTACCTTATTCCCTCCTCTTTTCTTTTCTACTCCATTCCTTCCTGATTTCACTCCCACATTTTACCCAACCCTCCTATTCTCCTTCCTTTATCACTTACCTGTCTCATCTCCTTCCTTTATTACTTCCCTCTTCCATTTCCTTCCATTTTCACTTCCCTCTCTCATCTCCTTTCACCCCTTCCATTTCCCTCTCATTTCTCTTCCCTATGCCTCTCTCTCCTTCCGTCTCTCATGCCTACGCTTCCTTACCTCCCCCAGAGTACTTCTCCTTTCTTCCCTTTCTTTTCTCCATCACTACAATACCCCTCTCTCTCTCTTCCACTCCCCTTTCTTACTCTCTCCCTCTTCCTTTCTCTACAATAGCGATTCTATCTCCTCTCCCTTTCCCCCTCTCTTTCTTCCTCATAGTACTACTCCCCTCCCCTCCACTCCCTTCCTTTCTCCACTATGATAGTTTTCCTCTCTCCTCCTCTTCCCCTTTCCCCTTCCTCTTCCATTCATTCTACTACTCCTCTCCTCTCTTTTCTACACTATGATAGTACTCTTCTCTCTTCCTCTCCTCTCTCTCCGTTCCTCACCATGGTAACTATCCACTATCCTCTCCCCATTCCCCGTTGCAATAGGACTCTTCTTCCCTCCTCTCCCCTCTCCCCCCACCATAGTAGCTTTCCTCTACCCTCTCTCTTTACCTTACCACAGCTCTCCCCTTCCCTCCCCTCTCCCCCTTCCCCCCTTCTCCCTCACCCTCCCTCCCTTCTTCACCCCCTTTCCTTCTTCCTTTCTCAACCATCGTCCCCTCCTTTTTACCCCCTGCTCCCTCACCCTCCCTCCTCTTGACCCCCTTCCTCCCTCCTCCCTCTTCAACCCCTTTCCTTCCCTTCTCCCTCCCCCCTCTTCACAACCCCTTTCCCCCTTCTCCCCTCCCCCCTCTTCAACCCCCTTTCCCCTTCCTCCCTCCTCCCCCTCTTCAACCCCTTTCTCCCCTTCTCCCTCACCCCCCTCCCTCCCTAATCTCCCCCTTTCTCCACCACCGTACCCTCCTCTTCAACCCCTTCTCCCTCACCCTCCCTCCTCGTCTCCCCCTTCTCCCTCACCCTCCCTCCTCTTCCCCTTCCCCTTTCCTCCCTCATCGTCGAGATCCCACCGACGAATCTCCCTGGTTCGCTCACGTCCGCTGTTAGTGTGTCTCATTACCTGAAACTGCCAGATATGTCGATATTTTTTTCTTTAAGTAGTCTGCTCTCTGTCTGTCTGTCTCTGTCTGTCTGTCTGTCTCTGTCTCTGTCTCTGTCTCTGTCTCTGTCTCTGTCTCTGTCTCTCTCTCTCTCTTTTTTTTTTCTTTGTTCTGACGAGTCTCGATTTTTGTTGATTCGTTTATCTATTTTTTGTTTATTTGTGTTTTGTTAGTGTCTTTTCGATTTCTGACTCTCGAATTTTGACTTTTTTATAATTTTGATGATGACAATGATAATTCACAATAATAACAATCATATCAACAATAATAATAATATCACAAACAATAATAACAACAACAATGACAATATCAATAATCATCATAAAAACAATTCTATTAATGGTGATAAAAGCAGTAACAATAATAGCAATGATACATATAACAACAACTTCAATGCTAATGATGATGATAATCATTACTATTATCATAATCATCATAATCAGTATTATGATTGTGGCGTCAGTCAATGGAATTTCTTCCGATAATAATAACTTTAATAACTCTTTTAGTAGCAGTCTACGCAACGTTTGATCTGACAGCTGACTTTCATCTTTTAATTAAATACTATTCCTATTATCATCATCTTTAATTTCTTTTAGTCGTTGTCATTTTTTCTTTGCTAATTATCGACTTTTATTCCTTAATTTATCATATCATGGTTATTGTTGTTATTGCTATTGCTAATATTTTCTTCATCACTATTATCACTACTGTTGTTATTATTATTAGCATCATATTTATCAATACGACCATAATTCCATCATTATACCTTTTAATAGTTGATACATTCATAACAGTCTATTTTCAGCTTTACGAACATACTCATCATTATTACTATGATTATTACGTCATCACCAGATAATTATCATAATCCTCATTACTACTGTCAATGGTAATAGTTCAGAAGAGGAGTAATAAAAAACATTACTAGTATTCCAATTGGTAATAGCGGTAGTAGTAGAGTAGTAAGATTACCCCCCACTATCCCCATCACCATTGCGCCAACACATCAATCCTTTCTCCCTCAATACCCTCCTCTTTCTCCTCCTCCTCCTCCTCCTCCTCCTCCTCCTCCTTCTTCTTCTTCTTCTTCTTCTTCTTCTTCTTCTTTTTCTTCTTCTCCTCCTCCTCCTCCTCCTTACTTCCCTCACCCCCTCCCCTCTCCCCCACGTCACTCCTCCATCATCATCTTGATCCCAAAAATCCCTTCCCCCCTTTTTTTTAAAAATCTCCCTCTATGCCTCGCCCTTATTTTCTCTTTTACTTTCCTCCTTTTTTTCTATTTTTATTTTTTCTTTAAGGAAGAGAAATCTCAACGTGAAATTACAGACGAAGCGAAGCAGTTGCACAAAGGAGGTTTTTTCTCATGACGAGCTCGGTGGATGGGGGAGGGGGGAGGGGAAGACGGGGCGATGGGGGGATGGGTAGGGGGGAGGGGAGGATGGGGAGGAGAGGGGAAGGGAAGACGGGGGAGGAGGGGGGAGGAGGGGGGAAGGAGGGGCGATGGGGGGGGAGGGGGAAAGGAGGGGAAGACGGGGAGGTGGGGCGATGGGGGGAGTATGAAGACGGGAGGGGGGAGGCAGGGAGGGGAAGATGGGGAGGAGGGGGGAGGGGAAGACGGGGGAGGGGGGGAGGGGAAGGGAGGGGAAGACAGGGAGGAGGGGGGAGGGGAAGGGGGGAGGGGGAAGACGGGGAGGAGGGGGGAGGGAGAGTGGAGTGGGAAGGTGGGACGGGGGGGGATGATAGAGAGACAGGGAGGAGGGGGGAGGGGGACAGGTCTAAAGGGTATTATCATTTCGTCCACGCCGGTTGTCTAATGATAAACCAAAGAGGTGGTCGGAAAAGATTACGAACCCTTCCCCCCCCCCCCCAACACACGCACGCACACAAACAAACACGTACGCACACACACACACGCACACACACACACACACACACACACGCACACACACACACACACACATACACACACACACACACACACACACACACACACACACACACACACAAACACTCGATCAAACATAAAAAAAAAATAATAATAAAAAATAAAAAATAAAATGCGTATCATAATTAGTCTCAATGAAGTTTATTTATCTTCCGTTATCGGTAAGCTCTATTTAAGCTAACAAAAATCAGTGAAGGAATAAATACTCGATATCAAGTAAACAAATAAACGAAAACAAAAGAAAAAGATATACAAACCGAAAATCAACTTAAGAAAACACCGACACCAAACTTCGATCGGAACTTATTACAAACTTATAAAACAATCGAAACCCATATAACTCTTTCTCTCTCTCTCTTTTTCCTTCTTTCTTTCTTTCTCTCTCTCTCTCTCTCTCTCTCTCTCTCTCTCTCTCTCTCTCCTCTCTCTCTTTCTCTTTCTCTCTCTCTCTCTTTTTCCTTCTTTCTTTCTTTCTCTCTCTCTCTCTCTCTCTTTTTTTCTCTCTCTCCCAAAAAACGAAGCCAAAACTTCCCCATACGAACGCAGCCTCTCGCGTGTTTAACCTGACGAAGGCTCACCCTCCACATGGCAATACTTTATGCTTTTTTTATGTTCTCTTAATGTCCCTCGACAATCTAATGACTTCCACGGGTAGTAATTAGTCTCTAGAACATTCTACTGATGGACACTGACCAATGGCGGAAGTCCGGAGAGTAGCAGTTACATTAATTAAAGTGGCGGTTATGATTTATCGTCCGAATGTCTTCTCTCCTTCTATTGGCAGGGGTAATTTCGTGAAAGGATTGTCTGTGTGTTCAAAGGATTGTGCGACGAATGATAACTAAAGGGAGGAGAAGAGAGAAAGAAGAAAATGAAAGAAGGAGGAGGAGGAGGAGACGAAGGAAGAATAGGAGGAAAGGAGGAGGAGACTAAGGAGGAAGAGAAGAAAAATTATGATGATGATGATGGTGAAGAGGCAGAAGAATTGGAGGAGAAGACAGACGCGGAAAAGAAGAAGGACGGAGAAGGAAAGGAAGAGCAAGAGCAGAAGAAAGAAAAGTTCGAGCAACCGGAAAAGGAGAGAAAAAAAGGAAAAAAAGGAATATGATGAACAAAGAAAAAAGAGAACACAAAGGAGAAAAAAGAAGAAAAAGAGAAAGAAAAAGCCCGCCAAAACGCCCCTCTAAGCAACACCAACCCAACCAACCTTTTCCCCGAAGAGATCAAAGCCCCGGCAAAAATGGCGTTCATGTCTCCTTAAAAAAAAACTTCAAAAAAGCGAGGAAGACGCCATAACAAGACCCCATAAAGATACCCCGACACATTTCCCATTAAGTCTCCGCGATCTGTGACAAGTCTACTCCAGCGCCGATGGGAAGGGGGGTAGGGGGAGGGGAGGGGAGGGGGTGGAAGTTTAAATTCCTACGCATGTAATAAAGATAAAACCGACCGCCATCTTCGTTTGCACAGCGAGGAAGACTCTTTTGTATCTTATCTTGGATGGAGGGGTGAAGAGATCGTCTTTTTAAACGAGGTACTAGGTGTTTTAAAGAGTTCATTTTTTTTCCTAGCTCTACGTTCAGATAATTTTGGGGTAGGTGTTTTAAAGATTTAATTTTTCCATAGCTGTATGTTCATGGATTTTTGTGTGTTTAATCTCTAATTCCAATGCGTCCTTTACTGGTGTTCTACTAACTCTAATCGCAGCAAAGTACTCTCCCTTGCTAATAATTTACTCGTGTATCTCGTATCTGCAGTCTGAGTTATCAATTTACTCTAAAATCGATTCATGGTTTTTCCACCTCTCGCCACAGCAGTCCCTCCTCCGTCAGAGAAATTCAAATCTCTTCTTCCAGTACTTTCTTAACGGCTCCTCGTCTCATCATCAATCCTCCCTCCCTCCTCCCCCCTAATCCACAAAATCAGGTCAGAGAGTGACCTTGACTCCCCACATCGAAGCCGTCCCCGCAACACATTCACTGATTCAAACCCGCGCCATGCTCTTCGCATTTTTCCCGCCTTTTTTTTTGCCCGCGAACGCTCCATTCTATCTTTCATTTTTCGTCTTCGTTCCTTCGTTTGGCTTCTATTAAAGGAAATAAAATACAGATGAATAATAAAAAAATAATAATCATCGAGAAATTAACATCAATTTCCTCAAGCACTTTCACCAATATTCCCTCTGCTATCAAAGGCGCATTTTTACGCTCTTTTGTCCACGTGTGCCGGAATTTCTGACTTGACTTCATGATGCTCAACCCATCAACCGAGATCCTACGACGTCCTAGAGAACTCCTGCTCCTCCTTGACCCCATCTCCTAACTGACCTCATCTCTTCCTTGACCTCATCTTATCTTGCTCCTCCTTGACCTCATCTCATCTTGCTCCTCCTTGATTCCATCTTGACTAACCTCTTTTACCTTCGAGGAGGAAATTCTGACAGGCATTTGCGGAAGGGAGGGAGGAACGGCCTACAACCCCCCGAATCCCTGGGAAATATTACAAAAAAATCTAATATTCCCCTGAATTTTGGGTAAGGCGATTACACCGACGAGGGAGAGGGGGGGGGAGAAGGAGGGGAGGGGGGTGCATGTCGAGACGTCATAGCTCTGGGCGAGATTATGCGATCTCGGCGCGGTCGTGTTGCAGGGGTTCTAGAGGGGGGTTCCAAGGGGGGGGGGGGGGGTCTCTCGTCCCGATAATGGCCTTCCGTACTCCTGACCTATATAAATGTGTGACTTGAGATGTGTTTTTTTCCTTCAAATGCTCCTTCGCCGTCTTGATAAGGCGAAGGAGCAAGGCGAAGGCAGGCTGCTGTGACGTCATCGCTTCATCCGGGAATCGTTTACTCTAAATTCCGTTAACGTCGGGACTTCCATTATACAAACAGTGTGAGGTTGCGGTGACTTTTAAACCCATCCGGAATAACAGAATGAATAAACGGCGGATAATCTTTCGAGTTATTAAAATGGTATACAAGAAAACCGCATCTACTTTGAATACATGTTCGATCCCAGTCACGCCAGGTTAAACACAAACCTCAGTCAACACATGTACTGGTGGCGCGCGCGGGAAATTCCTTTAGGGCACACACACACACACACACACACACACACACACACACACACACACACACACACACACACACACACACACACACACACACACACACACACACAAACACACACACACACACAGACAAGCAAGCAAAGCAGACATCCTCTCCCCCCCACCCCACGCAGAACGAGGACAATACACGCGACAAGAGTGATCCGTGTGTTGAGTTATAAACAAAAATAATAATCTGCGTTAATCATGGCCATTCCTTAAGCCGGTCGGTCGGTTACATCACTGCTACCGGCCGTTAGACTTCCCGCCTCCCTCCTTGCCAGACGTGTTCTCTCTCTCGTCCACCCTAAATAAATGACAAAATCCTAAATCTCTTCATATTTCACGACTATGATGACTGTTGAACTATATCCATCCTTGCTATTATACGTTGGTATTCCGAACCACAAGTTATATACATAGAAAAAAGAAAAAGAAAAAGAAAAAGGACATTTCTTCCGAGGTTAAACAATGTTTGCAATCATGACATGCTAAAACTGCAAGGAAGTAAAAGTGCTTTATGTCCTTGCGTCGCTTGCACGTGAACCTGATATCACTGTAAATAGTTTCATATAAATCAAGTGATATACTTTACCAGTTTCAAAAAATCAGAAAACTGAAAATAATCAACAAATAATCAATATAAATACTAATTGATGTCTGAATCGCGGTTCATATCCAAACGCAAGATTTATTTATTCTTAAGGCGAAATATTATAAGCAAATATCCCTAAAGAACGAAAAACTAAATGCTTATTTACGTGACCAATCGAACACCAAAATAAAAATAAAATAAGTATCTATTCGGACACACATAACCTAACAAGAAGAATAACAAAACAATAATAAACAAATACGTAATTAATTAATAGCATAAGAAAAGAAAAGAAAGACACGAGATAACTAAACAATAATAACAAAAAAAAAAAACGTAATTAATTAACAGCAAAAGAAAAGACACGAGAAAAAGTCATCAATAACCCCGCGCTCTCCCCATCAAAACCGAAACAAATGAAGGCGCAGCGAACCTAGGCGTCCTGAGCCGAGAAGGACAGGACACCTCAAAGCTTCTAGCACCTTCTAGTCTTTTGCGTTCCTCTGACGTGCAATTCCATTATAGCGTGCACGGCGAGAATGTTAATGAGCCACCTTAGGGCACTGAAGCTCCTCCCAAAAATACGCAAAATACCTAAAACCGTTTTTTTCTCTCCTTCGTTTCTGTCGTGGAAGGTAAAATGGCGCCTTCTTTGAATCGTGAATGAACAGGTCATGACTCATGAGATCTGCTCTGTGTAACTACAGATTTAAATTTGAACCCATGGTACGATTTAAATAAGGATGAAGCTTAACTGATACTAACACACACACACACACACAGAAAGAGAGAGAGAGAGAGAGAGAGAGAGAGAGAGAGAGAGAGAGAGAGAGAGAGAGAGAGAGAGAGAGAGAGAGAGAGAGAGAGAGAGAGAGAGAGAGAGGAGAGACAGAGATAGAAAGAAAAAGAGAAGAGAGACAGAGATAGAGAGAGAGAAAGAGAAAAAGAGTGAGAAAGAGAGAAAGAGAGAGAGCGAAGAGAGACAGAGATAGAAAGAAAGAGAGAGCCAGCCAGCCAGACATAAAGACAGACAATATAGACGTATCTACCGGCGCAACGTCTTCTCGTCAAACCCCAAGACCCAATTCTACGGTAAGATCTTAAACCCGAAACCGCCGACCGGAAGGGGACCACAGCCACGGGTCACGAACCTTTCCCGAACGCCGAAGGAAACGGTTCATTCGGGTCACGTGCAAGCTAAGCCATCTCGTCTCGTATTTCTCGTGTTTCCAGGTCGTGCCTCCTCGCTCTCACCCGGGAACGACGAAACCAGAGAGGCATGGAACGATGTCAAAAAGGGTCATGGAACGACGTAAAAAGAAGAAGAAGAAAAAAAACATGGAACATAAAAAAAAACATGGAACGAAAAAAAAAAAAAAACATGGAACAACGTCAATAAAAGCCGCGGAACGACGCAAAAAAAAAAATCCATGGAATAGCGTTAAAAATCCATGGAACGTAAAATAAAAACCACGGAACGAGGTAAAGAAAAAGGCATGGAACGACGTAAAGAAAAGACACGGAAAGACGTAGATAATGCCACGGAAAGACTATATAAAACAAACTATGGAACGACGTAAAAAAGCCACGGGCAAATATTTAGGTTTCGCTTATCCTCCTTTACAAGTCTGTTCTGCCTTCCTCTTCCCCTCTTCTTCCTACGTCTCCTTTCATATCTACATTTTTTTTGCCCTCTTCTCTTCTATTTTTCTTCTTCTCGTCCCTTCCCTTCTCTCTTATTTCTCCTCGCATCCTCTATCCCCTCCTCTTCTCTTCTCAACCCTTCCTTGTTTCTTTTCCTCTCCTCTTCCTTCCTCCTCCTATTCCCAATCTTTTCCCTGAATTCTCTCCTCAGCCCACCGAGACCACACACACACACACACACACACACACACACACACACACACACACACACACACACA
>NC_091580.1:26808889-26811389 GCF_042767895.1 Penaeus vannamei | reverse complement strand
GTGACAAATGTAGAAATAAAAGGTATATCACGGGAAAGAATAACTTAACAGCGTAAAGAATCAGTTAAATTTCTTTCTCATTTTATACATTTTTCTCTTTATTTCCATTTATTTCCGATGAAGATATGATCGAAGTTACGAAGATATTTATACCCATGCATACCTTTTTTTTTCTCTACAGTACGTAACGAATTTGCAAATTACGTATTTTTCCTCCAGGTATCTATAACAAAATTCAATCATATCCATATACACATCTCCTTTTCTACATAATGTTACGAATTTGCAAACGACGTATTTTTCCTCCGCGTGCCTATACCATAATTCAATTACATCCATATATACATTTCCTTTTCTGCATAACATTACGAATTTGCAAATAACGTATTTTCCTTACAGCTGTCAATAACATAATTGAATTATATCCATATATACATCTCCTTTTCTACATAATGTTACGATTTTGCAAATTACGTATTTCTCCTCCAGCTGTCTATAATATAATTAAAAAACGATGCTAGCAACATCCTGGCGCCTAAAATGACTTCTTGGAAATACGTATCATCTAAGAGAGAATGCAGTATGTATCGCTCAACAGAGGATAAAAAATAAAGGTCGAGGTTACGCGTACGGCAGCCGTATCCGTGTTCTCGTGGTTAGGCGTACGGCACCCGTATCCGTGTTCTCGTGGTTAGGCGTACGGCACCCGTATCCGTGTTCTCGTGGTTTGGCGTACGGCACCCGTATCCGTGTTCTCGTGGTTAGGCGTACGGCACCCGTATCCGTGTTCTCGTGGTTAGGCGTACGGCACCCGTATCCGTGTTCTCGTGGTTAGGCGTACGGCAGCCGTATCCGTGTTCTCGTGGTTTGGCGTACGGCACCCGTATCCGTGTTCTCGTGGTTTGGCGTACGGCACCCGTATCCGTGTTCTCGTGGTTTGGCGTACGGCACCCGTATCCGTGTTCTCGTGGTTTGGCGTACGGCACCCGTATCCGTGTTCTCGTGGTTAGGGCGTACGGCACACATATGCGTATGCGTCTAAAAACGTCACTTCCGGGTAATAAGTACGAACCTAACCCAACAAATTGAGTCGTACCATCTTCTCGTGTCAAAATTTTCTTACACGTTTCACCACGCATTCGCAGAACACCAATCATGGGCTTTTTTCTGCCGTACCAGTAGTCACATCGAGAAATAAAAGCCAATCAAACCACGACTTCAATTCGAGCTTTCACAATCTTCGTTTCAACAGCTCTGGGTCATGAGATACACGAATTCCGCGAAATACGCCCATTTCTTCGATTGAAGGTTTCCGCCGCCGAACGAAAACTACACCTACAGCGAAACCATAATCTAAAAGAAAGAAAAAAAGAAAAGAAAGAGAAAGAAAAAGAAAGAAAAAAGAATGAAAGAAAAGAAAGAATGAAAGAAAAAGAAGAAAAAGAAAGAATGAAAGAAAAAGAAGAAAAAGAAGAAAAAGAAAGAATGAAAAAAGATAAAAAGAGAATAAAAAAAGAAAGAATGAAAGAAAAAGAAAAAGAAAGAAAAAGAAAAAAGAGAGAAATGGAAAGAAAGAAGAAGAAAAAAATCTCGACACGCAAAACCAACATTCCCGCTCAACCCCCGCCCTTGAAGAGAACAAAACCCACCGTATCTTTCCGAATCCCGAAGCCGCCTCCAAGCGCAGCCAAAGAGCGAACCGCCCCTTCAAGCCACGGCAAACCGCCCATTCCCTGCCTCCCCCGACCCACGCCAGCCGCCCATCGGGTCCTCGGGAGACTCAGGATCCCATCAGCAATTTGTCACACAACCTCCCCGTCAGGAAGAGATGACAAGTAAATCACGGAGATTCGCATAAAAGTCGAACGCGGAGGAACTACCCGTGATGACCTCGCTACCCGGTCATCATTTCCCGGCCATCAGGAGGGGCCCCGCACGCGCCTCCCTCGGTCGCACGCGCCTCCCTCGGACGTCCTCCTCCTCCTTCTCCCTCACCGTCTGTCAAACTCCATCAACTTCTCCCCACCTGCCTCCCTCCCTCCTCCTCCCCTCCCTTCCTCTAACCATCCCTCCCTCAGTCCCTCCTCTCCCTTCATTCCTCCCTCTCCTTCCCTTCCTACAACCAACCAACCAACCAACCATCCCTCCCTCCCTCCCTCCCCCCTTCCCCTCCCTCCTTCCCCACTCCCTCTTCCTGTCACATGCGAAGGAGAATTGTAAGCAACGGGGAGCGATTACTGCCACTCGACTAATCACAGCCTTCGAGAGACTGTCATTCCAGCAGTGGGGAAGGGAGGGAGGAGATGGGAGAGGGAAGAGGAGGGGGGAGGGGGGAGGTGGAAGTGGAGGGGAGGGGAGGGGGGGGAGGTGAAAGTGGAGGGGAGGGGGGGAGGTGGAAGTGGAGGTGGAGGTGAGGAGGTGGAGGGGAGGTGGAGGGAGTGAGGAGAAGGGGGAGGAGGGAAGGGGAAGGGGAGGGGGAAGGGGGAAGGGGGAGGGGGAA
>NC_091580.1:26778889-26788889 GCF_042767895.1 Penaeus vannamei | reverse complement strand
GGAGGAGAGGGAGGGGGGAGGATGGGAGGAGAAGGGAAGGGGAGGAGGGGGGAAAATAGGGGGAAGGGGGGGAAGGAGGGAGGAGGAGGAGGGGGAAAGTAGGGGGAAGGGGGGGAAGGAGGAGGAGGAGGGGGGGAAGGAGGAGGGATGAGGGGGAGGATGGGAGGAGGGAGGGAGGAGGAATGGGGAGGGGGAGGAGGAGGGAGGAGGAATGGGAGGGGGAGGAGGAGGGGAGTGGGAAAGGAGGAGGAGGAGGGGGAAAGGAGGAGGAGGAGGAGGAGAGAGGAGGAGGAGGAAGGGGGAGAGAAAGAGGTGGAGGGGGGGAAAGGAGGAGCAGGAGGAGGAAGAGGAGGAGGGAGGAGGGGGAAGGGAGGGATGGAGGAGAGGGGAGAGGGGAGGATGGAGAAGGAGGGAGGAGGGGGAGAAGGAGGAGGAGGGGGGAAAGGAGGAGGAGGGGGGAAAGGAGGAGGAGGGGGGGGGAGGGGGGAAGGGGAAGGGAGAAGGGGGGAAGGGGAGGGTGGGAGGAGATGGTGGAAGGGGAGGAGGAAGAGGAGGAGAAAAAGTAGGAGGCGGAGGAGAAGGAGAAGGAGATGAGGGAAGAGAAGAAGGAGGAAAAATAGGAGATGATGAAGAATAAAACTACAGCCGGAAAATTAATCGACGGTTCATTTGTATCACAGCAAATGTTTTATATTCACCTTAGCAAAGTCAATAGAAATAAAGGAGTCACTTTTTTACCAAACCCATAAACCAAAACCGTATATAACATCAATTCATTACTCTAAAAACATAAACAAACAATCAAGGAAATGCCACAAGAACAAAAGAGAGAGAGAGAGAGAGTGAGAGAGAGAGAGAGAGAGAGAGAGAGAGAGAGAGAGAGAGAGAGAGAGAGAGAGAGAGAGAGAGAGAGAGAGAGAGAGGAGAGAGAGAGAGAGTGAGAGAGAGAGAGTGAGAGACATAGAGAGAGAGAGAGAGAGAGAGAGAGAGAGAGAGAGAGAGAGAGAGAGAGAGAGCGTGAGAGAGAATGACAGAGACAGAGAAAGAGACAGAATGACAAAGACAGAGACAAACAAAAAGAAAAAGAAAGAAAAAAGAAAAATAGAGACAAAGACAAACACCCAGAAACACAAACACACACACATTAACTCAAACCCAAAACCAAAACAAAGACGAAAAAGCCGACCCCGCAACTCACATGGTCGGACAGGGCATTGTACTGAATGGAGACCGTGTCGCGCTCAGCTCGCGAAGTGGCCAGACTCTCCTCCAACCGCTTGACCTCGGCCTGCAGGTAGCGTGTTTCCTCCTGCGGGGTCACGGACGAGGTCATTTCCAGGTTGGTCGTGGTGGTGGTGATGGTGTTGGAGATGATGATGATTTGGGTAGTGATGATGGTGGTGGTGGCAATAGTGGTGGTGGTGGTGATTATGTTAATGATCATGATGGTGGTGGTGGTGATGGTGATGGTGATGGTGATGATGGTGGTGGTGGTGGTAATGATGGAGATGGTGGTGATGCTGATGATGGTGATGATAAGGGTGATGATGATGATAATGGTGGTGATTATGATGATGGTGGTGATGGTGATAATGATGATGGTGATGATGATAAAGGTGATGATAATGATAATGATTATGGTGATAATGATAATGATGATGGTTGTGCCTGTGAGGTGTTGGAGTTGGTATTAGCATGGCAGGTATGGTATTCATGCGTTCCCTCTGAAATGGCGGTGGTGGTGTTGGCAATGTTTATAAATGGTGGTGATGGCGATGGTAACTTCGGTGTGATGATAGTGATGCAATTGATGATAGTCTTGATAAATGATGGGACCACATGAGATATTTCTACTTCTACTAATAATGCTACTACTACTACTATTCGTAATAACAGTAAAAAACAATAGCAGTGAGGATGATGGTAATAACAATGCTAAAGACAGCAAATATATTTACAAACATAATAAGAACAAGAGTAGTAACAACAACAACAATGATAACAATAATTCAACGAAACCCAACCTAAATTCTCTCTCTACAAATCACACATTTTTGGAGAAAATAAAAGTAAATAAAGCAGTAAAAGAACAAATCCCACGAATTATGAAACTCATTATTATATGGGGGAGTTAACCTGTTTTCTTTCTTTCTTTTAATATGCAATAACGTTTCATATTCTTCCTCTTTCTTTCTTTCTTTTCTATAATAGGTATAATGAGTATGGAATTTGGGTGCAACGACATGAATGACATGAAGGTATCGATGTTATAATTATGATAGTAATGCTGATAATGATGAATAATGATAATGATGAGGATGGCAATAAAAACCAAAATCTACAATAACAACTAAAGAAAGAAAGACGAAAAACACATCAATAACTAAACAAAATAAACAAACATACTCCACCAACGACAGCAAAGCAAACAGAATTATTGCAGTCACGGAGAAGTCAAACCCGCCATGAGCCGACGTCACAGCGGAGTCACGTGACCCGAGGCAGGGCGAAGGGGACAAAACACGCGCCAAATATCCCGTGTCTTCCGGTCTATTTTTAGTCTCGTTTTTTTTATTTTTTTTTATTCCCAACCGCGAAGCTTTGTTGCATCACATACGATCCGCCCGTTAGCTTGGGTTACGTATTCAGTCGCTATGTCTGTCTGTCTGTCTGTCTGTTCGCCTCGCTATATCTGTCTGTCTGTATGTCTGTCTATATGTATGTCTGTTCGCCTGTCTCTTAACTTATCTAACAGAATGATTGACTGCGTGAGATTTGGCCTATCAAAACATGCACTTATGTCTGTCTGTTTATACATATGTCTGTCTGTATACACGTAACTCTGTCCAATTCTCTATGCACGTGTCGCATAGCCTCTTATACTACCATAAGGCACCAAATCCTTTAAAATATTACTCTTCGGTTGTAGAAGAATATTCCCCACGTAAAATACACAATCAATACACAGTCAATCAAGATAAAAAATCCCCTTCAAACCACAAGGTTGATTTTACAATGCATCTAGCGTGCGTAAGCCTGCAGTCCACGTCAGTCTGTAATGCGAACTCATCTGTTAAACTCGTGTCTCGTTGCGTCAGGCATTTAACCAACACACATGCCTTTAGAAACATAATTCATCCCTGTTATATCAAAAACAGTCATATTTTATCCCTTTTATATTAAAAACAGTCATATTTTATCCCTTTTATATTAAAAACAGTCATAATTTATCACTGTTATATCAAAAAGTCATAATTTATCCCTGTTATATTAAAAACGGTCATAATTTATCCCTGTTATATTAAAAACAGTCATAATTCATCCCTATCACTTACAGGTTGAGAGGATGTTGGAGCTAACCAGGAAGAAAAGGAGAAAGTTTGAATTGAAAACCGTTAAAAAGAAATCGTAACGGATTTTAACGGTCTCCGATACCTTGAACTTTTTGATTCTGGCGCGAACGTTGGTCATCTCTTCGACCCTCCTCTGCTCTCTCCCGCTCACGCCATCGCTATCGCTGTCTCCCTCCTCCTTCCTCTTCCTCTTTCCTTGTCCCATTCTCCTCTCCGTCCGAAGTATCCTCTCGCTATCCTCTCCGTCGCTCTTGCTCTCCTTCTTCTCCCTCTTCCTCCTGTTCCTCTTCCTCTCGCACCTCACGCAGCAGCTCTCCCCCTCATCCCCGTCGCTCTTAGTCTCTCCCTTCTTCTTCTTCCTCAGCGTCCTTCGCCAGCTCTCGCCTTCGCTGCTCTCGTGTCCCCCCTCTATCTCCCCCTCTTTATCCCTTCCTCCCCTCCCTTCCCCTCCCACCCCTCCCTCCGCCTCGCTCCCCACATGTTTGGGTTTCCAGCACTGGAGCGGCGCCATCGGCAGCGCGTGGCAGAGGCCGGTCTCTGCGTCCATCGAACTCTATCTTTTTTTTTAATCTTTTTTCTTCTTTCAATCTCTCCGTCCATCGAATTCTATTTTTTTATATCTTTTTCTTCTTTTAAGCCACGTCGTTCATGTTGACTCGCGATTTACGGGAATGTCATTCACTCGTTCTTGAATGTTTGGCGGATAGATCACTCGCCGTCAATATCTTGCTTGTGGGAATATTCACCATTAACGAAGATAAGAAGAAAAATAATGTCCAATATTCAATCGATGTTACCCACCCGACCCCTTTAATCTATCCATCGCTCGAAGATCCTATCAAAACTCCTAAATAATTTAAACGACCCTTTCCTCTCTCTCCCTCCTAGTCTAACCCCTTTCCCCTTCTTCTCGCGCCTTCTCTCTCCACCATCCTCTTCTACTACCATTCTCTCATATTCATCCCTTCCTCTCTCTTCTACCTCTCCCTCTGCTCACTCCCTGATATCCCTCTCTCCTCTCTCTCTACCTTCCCCCCGATCATCCCTCTCTCTCTCTCTATCTGTGTCAATCCTCCCTCTCCTTCTTCTTTCTGTCCTCTTCTCTCCCTCTCTCTAACTTCAACTCTAATCTTCCTTCTCCTCTCTCTTAACCTCTCTCTTCCTCTTCCTCTCTCTCTCTCCCTCTTTTCAATAAAATTCCCCCGAAGCCCAAAAATCAAACGAAGGACAGCCCCGTCATTCACTCCGGACATGAATGGGCCGCCCACGTGATGACGTCACTACCTAGTCACGGATGCGGAACAGACACGGGAATCGGAAGATATATAATCAGCTCTCTGCGTCTCCGTCTTTGTCTGTCTTTCTTTCCCCTCCAGGGTAAAGCAATCAGAATTTGGAAGGAAAAGACGGAAGTGAGAGGGAGGGAGAGGGAGAGAGAGAGAGGGAAGGAGGGAGAGGTAGAGAGGGAAGGAGGGAGAGGGAGAGAGGGAAGGAGGGAAAGGGAGAGAGGGAAGGAGGGAGAGGGAGAGAGGGAAGGAGGGAGAGGGAGAGGGAGAGAGGGAAGGAAGGAGAGGGAGAGAGGGAAGGAGGGAAAGGGAGAGAGGGAAGGAGGGAGAGGGAGAGAGGGAAGGAGGGAGAGGGAGAGAGAGAAGGGGGAGAGGGAGAGAGGGAAGGAGGGAGAGGGAGAGAGAAGGAGAGGAGGTGAGAAGGGAAGGAGTGGAGAGGGAGAGAGGGAATGAGGGATAGGAGGAGAGGAAGGTGAGAGGGAGAGAGGAAGAGAGAAGGAGGAAGAGGGAGAGGAAGGGGAAGAGGAAGAGAAGAGGAGAGGGAGAGAGGGAAGGAGGGAGAGGAAGAGAGGGAGATGGAGAGAGAGAGAGGAGAGAGGGAGAGGGAGAGAGAGAGGGAGGGAGTTGAGAAGAGAGAGCAGAGAGAGAGAGAGAGAGTAGAGAGAGAGAGAGAGAGAGAGAGAGAGAGAGAGAGAGAGAGAGAGGGAGAGAGAGAGAGAGAGAGAGAGAGAGAGAGAGAGAGAGAGAGAGAGAGAGAGAGAGAGAGAGAGAGAGAGAGAAAGAGAGAGAGAGAGAGAGAGAGAGAGAGAGAGAGAGAGAGAAGAGAGAGAACTAAAAATTCCCTTATCTTCAAAACAGTATTCCTCAACTCATCTTTTCTTTAAAACAATACTAATGAAAAAACAACAATAACATAACTATAATAATAACAATAACAACAATGACAATAATAATAATGACAACAATAAATAATAATAACCATTACTATAACAATAACATAACCATAATAACTAAAATCATAACAATAACAATAATACCATAGTTGGTTCCCTTCACTTCCTAACTCAGTCATTCCAAGAACCGACTCTTATTTTCAAACATGTAATTACTCGTAGATTAGCCAAACGTACTCCTTTGACATTACTGAGACTACGCGAAAATGGTCTCTTACTTCCCTTTGTCAAAAAAATTATATATTACAATCGGCGTGCTTGTTTGTTGCATATGTTTGCGTTTAACCTGACTGGCAGGGTGGGTGGTTATTTTCGTGTATTACATTTCTTTCGTTATGCCATAAGCAACAAACTACAGGCATTTATCGAGCATTTAATATCACATGTCTTTTCATATCACATGAATATATGTATGTATACGTTTATGTATTCAGATATTCCTTTCTATTACGTTATTTCTCTCCAATATCTAATAAGAAGTTCATCTTATTTTCGGACTATAAGCAAGACGTTCAACTACGGTTATTTTCGGACCTTTTCGTTTCGAGACACTTAAAAATCCTCTTTCGATTTTCATAACTTCCAAACGATTCATCTTAATCACTTCTACTTTACACTCTTACGATCTGGACCTCATAATACTGCATTCCCGATCCACGATAATCATAATCATTCACTTAATTCGCTGAAACATTCACAGGGCCTTTCCGTTCCTTCGTAAAATATCTGATTCACTTGAACTCTTCGAATCGCGAGACCCGAACACGTGACAGGCCGGACCCAATGAATAAAGGCATATCTGTCTCTATATCTGATAGACATACATTTACCTATCTATTTTGCCCGGTTGATATGCATTTCTAGACTGATGAATATGCATTTACTTATTTATTTATGCATGTCAAGTATACGAGTAATCTTTGGGTCGGGCCTCGCACAGTTCGAACAAGCCGGCAGCTGAACACCACTAACAACAGCTCGCAAGTGCAACGAGGACTGCGCTCGCTATCCCTGTCTCTGCGGCACTACGGAAGGCCCTGTCTCGAGTGCCAATTACGTGCTTTGGCGATAACGCTTGACACCGCTCTCCACGCTCGCCCCCCCCCCCCCCACTTCTCCCCGCACCCCCTTCAGAAGCGCCACGCTCGTTAGCACACCTGAATTCTTTACCTCGAGACCTCTCTACGGAAACTAAAATCAAGTGAATGTACTTTAGTTTCATCCCAAGAGCTACCGAAACCGTTAGGACCGTTAAGTTTGAATTCAAAAGTCTGTTTCAAATTGCATTAATCGGTTATGCTGTCTCACCCCCCCCCCTCTTCCCCGCCCGTCCGATCTGGGACACGTATCCCCTAACACGTAATTTCGCGGTGATAACATCGTCACTGTGTCATAAGGTCGAAGTCGTGTATCGTGGTACGTGTTGAAATCGCCTCTAAGGCCTCGTGAGATCTTATCGGCACCAACAAATATATATGAGCTCTGGCGGTAGTCCTGTTTATGACGTCATCGTTTGTTGAATCATTTGCGTCTGTTTTAAAGGGAAGTTTCAGGAACACTCAACTGAACTATAACGAATTCATTTTTTTTGTAATAAGAAATGTGTAAGCATTATTGCCCCCCCCCCCTAAAAAAAAAAACTAATGCAACACATACACATACACACACACACACACACACATATATATATACATATATATATATATATATATATATATATATATATATATATATATATATATATATATATATATATACATACACACACACACACACACACACACACACACACACACACACACATACTTACATACATACTTACAAACATGATTTTTTTGTGTGACTTCCTACACAACTTTCCCTACATAAACAAAAGCAATTCCCACCTCTAAATGCTTCTTAAAATCCAGCCAACCCGACAGCCTGCCTCGACCGGCGAAGCACCCCCTCCCTCCCCCCTCCCCCCTCCCCCCCTGGTCAGACTCCAAGCAAACGTTCCTCCTTCAATATTTAATCCCCTGGTGGAGCGTAAAAGGGGGGGGGGGGGAGGGGGTGGCAAGGAGAACCCGTTATCAACAAGACAAACGATGAAGAACATGTGGTGGTGAACCTTGCGGAGAACCAAAATGTTCTTGGGGACAAGGGAAAAATACTGTAGATGTTTAAATATGTCGAAAAGGGGATTTATCTATTTATCCATTTATCTATCTATTTATTATTATTATTATTTTTTTTTTTTGAAGTACTGAAAAGTAGAAAGTTTTCTGAAATGCCTTCAAGAGCGACAAATGAACATTTTTTGAATAAGTGTTGAAAAGTATGTTCTTTTTTTCTTTTTTGAATGCCTCTAAAAGCGACGAATATATATATATATATATATATATATATATATATATATATATATATATATATATATATATATATATAAAATGTCTCCAAATGGGTTGAAATGCTGACGAAATAGAATAGTGCCAACTCAAGTTCTACAAACCCCTTCTTTATATCTATTGTGGGCTTGAACGCTATTATTCTACGCCTTGATTTTCACTGATAACAGTAATGCGTGCTGGTGCCTCGTAAGAGAGAGAGGGAGAGGGAGAGGGAGAAGGAGAGAGAGGGAGAGGGAGAGGGAGAGGAGAGGAGAGGGAGAGGGAGAGAGAGAGAGAGAGAGAGAGAGAGAGAGAGAGAGAGAGAGAGAGAGAGAGAGGGGAGAGGGAGAGGGAGAGGGAGAAGGTAGAGGGAGAGAGGGAGAGGGAGAGGAGAGGGAGAGGGAGAGGGAGAGGGAGAGAGAGAGAGAGAGAGAGAGAGAGAGAGAGAGAGAGAGAGGGGAGAGGGAGAGGGAGAGAGAGAGAGGGAGAGAGGGAGAGAGGGAGAGAGAGAGAGAGAGAGAGAGAGAGAGAGAGAGAGAGAGAGAGAGAGAGAGAGAGAGAGAGAGAGAGAGAGAGAGAGAGAGAGAGAGAAGTTTAAAATGTTAATTTCCGACAGTTATTCCCTCTCTTCTTTTTTGTTTCTTTACGTAATAAACGATTAAATAAATCCACCTCAATCCCAAAAAAGTGCAAAATCTTACAGAAGCTTTATAAAATAGGAAAAAAAAGAAAAAGAAATGTCGAAAGATGGAAAGAAACGGCAAGAAATTCCACCCAACTTCCTCAAGTAAAGATTATCTACAAAATAGGTCAAGGCCACGCTTGTTGCACACATCAAAGTCAGAAAATACGAACTCTACAATTTTGGCAAGGATTTAGTGAGAATCGCATGTACCGTTATCATATTTTTAAATGCTACAGATATCTTTATAATCTTTTACTATATCCTGTCTATACATTCTTTAAAATAATAATGTTATACTTAGTCTTGATAAATAATAATGTTATGCTTAGTCTTGATAAATGATAAATGCGTACCTAGTTTTACAGAAAACAAGAAAAATATAGAACACCACCTATTTCCAAGTCTCCCCTTAAACCGTTTTCTTTGATATCAGAAAACGTGACATGATGTGACGTCACGCGCAACCGTCGTCTTCCAGCGCGTGGACAGATTCAGTATATTTGAACTCTGCGACACATAAGACGGTAAAATGACAGAATAATCGCCCTGTTCTTATTATTATCCTTGACCCATATCTTCTTCATTACAACTCTGAACAATTATTAATCTCTTTTGATTTTCAATTAGTCGTACCGGAAGACTGGGATGTAAAACCTTCGTGTTCATAGGATAAAATAGATATTTTTGGGGGAAAGATTGCTTTCTCGATTTTGAAATAGGTTTTCGGTGGGTAATACTAAGAAGGAAAATAAGTGTAAGACTTCAGTATCACTGTCGGTTTGTATTTCATCATCAGTTTCATCTTCGTCATCATTATCATCCTTCTGGCCAGTGTCATAACCACGGCCATAGTCAGTCGCATTTAGACCATCGTCTTCAATATCGTCATTTGCTATCATTAAGAAAAAAAACCTTCATACCCCAAAAAATCATGCAAAAAAATAATCTAAAACATACACAGCTCAATAAAACATAAAAACAAATAATAAAGATCAACAAATAAATGTAAAACATACACATTTCAATAAAAAAACAGACAATACAGACCAACAAATAAATCTAAGACATACACAGTTCAACAAAACATAAAAACATATAATATATATCAACAAACAAATCTAAAACATACACAGCTCAATAAAAAAAATACAAAATAAAATAAATAAACAAACAAAAAACAGCCACCAGCGATCAACCCTGCGAGCCGAGCCGTCGCGACCGGCCGCCCTGACTCACCTCGAGGCGGTACATCTCCGGGTCGTCCATGGCGTCGGAGTGCGCGTGCGCGAGGTGGGACACGGCGAGCGGGGTGGTGGTGGCGGCGCTGCTGGCGGGGAACAGGTCACGACGCACG
>NC_091580.1:26758889-26773889 GCF_042767895.1 Penaeus vannamei | reverse complement strand
ACACCCAAAAAAGAAAAAAGAAAAGAAAAGAAGAAGAAGAAGAAGAAAAAAAAAAGATAACTAAAGACCAAAATAATTTCTAATCATAAACCCCGTGAGACTCGATCTTTATCCGCTGCGTAAAAAAAAAAAAAAAAAAAAATCATATTTCTTGCGTATTACTGATAACACACTAGTGCCGGTACATGGAGGATCATCGATGTGAATTTCCCTGATATAGTCGTTTCAGATTTATCTTATTTTGTTTTATTTTATTTTTATTTTCCATTTATTTATTTATTATTGTTATTATTATTAATATTATTATCATATCATTATTATTATCATACTATTATTATTATTATCATTATTATTATTATTATTATTATCATATTATTATTATTATTATTATTATTATTATTATTATTATTATTATTATTATCATATATATATATATTTTTTTTCTCTACGGCGATTTTTTTGGGGTAAAGAAGTCTACGGGGCGAGTTCCGCATTTCACTATCCAAATTTATAAATCAGTTTCGGTGTATTGACCTTTTTTTCTCTCTTCTCTTTCTCTGCCTGGCTCTGTCTCTCTCTCTCTCTCTCTCTCTCTCTCTCTCTCTCTCTCATCAAATTGCCCCTTTAAATAACACTCAACTGGACTCTATCTCTCTCTTTCTTTCTAGATCTCTCTCTCTCTCTCTCTCTCTCTCTCTCTCTCTCTCTCTCTCTCTTCCTCTCTCTCTCTCACTCTCTCTCTCTCTCTCTCTCTCTCTCTCTCTCTCAAATCACCTTTTTTAATCACATGAAAACAATCTATTCTTACATAACAGACCAACTTCAAATTAGCTACCTTGGACCATAATATGTCATATAACGCTAAGGTAAACAAAAGGATATAAACTACAACCAGAAAGTCTTAAAATAGACCATGCAAACAAAAACATTCCAACGAATCATCTTTTTTTCGCTCCCGTTTGGAGTACGGTCATTTTGGCAACGTCCCCCCTAAAAAAATAATTTCTGTCATAAATACAGCACTTAGAACAGAGACATTTTGGCAAAGTCCCACCTAAAAAAAATAATTTCTGCCATAAACACAGCACTTAGAACATAGACACTCCTTAAAAAAACGGTAATCCCACAAAACAACAAACAAAAAACACCTAAAAAATACGAGTCCCCCCTTAAAACAACCCCCCAAAGTCCCCTCGACGAAGAAGGAGTCAACACAGAACACGTTTAGGACATGTCTCACAGAAAACGGGAACGCCGCCCCCAGCCTACCTTCCGACCGAACGCTGCCTTACCTCAGGGGAAGTGTGGCTTGGCTACGAGAGCCTCTGTGAACGTCTGTGAGTGACCTGGCGCGGGGCTGCTGGGTGTCCCTGGGCGTCCGCGTGTCCTCGAAGGTCAGGTCACCGCGGCTCAGGCGGGAGGACTCGTCGGCAGCCTCCGCCCGGCGCTCTAGGGAATGGTGTCTGAGGGAGATAAGGGCAGGAGGTGATGTTAGGGTGCGTCGTGCGCTTTATCTTGCTTTAAAATATAAATAAGATGGAAATAATGATGGTGATGATGAAAATAATGTTAATATAATAACAAAAATAATACCAGTCCAAATGTTAATAATAATGATGATGCTAATAATAATAACAATAATAATAATAATAATAATAACAATAATAATAAAATCAATAATAATTATAGTAATAATGATAATAACGATAATAATAATGAAAATAATAATGATAATAATGATGATAATAATAATAATGTCATAATAATAACAATGATGCTAATAAAAATACTACCAATGATGATAATAATAATAATAATAATAATAATAACAACAACAATACCACCCACAACCCTCCCACCACCGTCCCCCCCAGACGAGGATCACCCTCACCCACCTGGCAGAATCCGTCGACGCCGCTCTTCGCAGTCTGGAGGGCGAGGTCGAGGAGCCTAAGTTGTGCGTGAGGAGGTTTCGGAGCCTCGTGGACACTGCCTCCCCCTCCCGCACCAGCAGGTCGAGGTCGCTGTCATGGCGGCCGACACTCCCACTCAGACGCTGCGGGAGAGAGGCGGGAGAGAGAGGGCTTGAGTTCGAGGGCGAGGGGGTCTAGGGGTGAGTGGGGGGTCTCTGTTGCTCTTTCTGTTTGTTTGTATTTTGGTCTGTCTGTCTGTTTGTTTCTGATTGTCTCTGTCTGTTTGTTTCTCTTTGTTTGTCTGTCTGTTTGCTTCTCTTTGTTTGTCTGTCTGTTTGTTTCTGATTGTCTGTCCTGTCTGTTTGTTTCTCTTTGTTTGTCTGTGTGTCTGCTTGTTTCTCTTTGTTTATCTGTCTGTCTGTTTGTTTCTGGTTGTCTGTATGTCTGTTTGTTTCTCTTTGTTTGTCTGTGTGTCTGCTTGTTTCTCTTTGTTTATCTGTCAGTCTGTTTGTTTTGATTGTCTGATTCGTCTGTCTGTCTATTTGTTTCTGATTGTCTGTCTGTCTGTTTGTTTCTGATTGTCTGTCTGTCTGTTTGTTTGTTTCTGATTGTCTGTCTGTTTGTTTGTTTCTGATTGTCTGTCTGCCTGTTTGTTTGTTTCTGATTGTCTGTCTGTCTGCTTGTTTCTCTTTGTTTTTCTGTCTGTCTGTTTGTTTCTGATTGTCTGTCTGTCTGTCTATTTGTTTCTGATTGTCTGTCTGTCTGTCTGTTTGTTTCTGATTGTCTGTCTGTCTGTCTATTTGTTTCTGATTGTCTGTCTGTCTGTTTGTTTCTGATTGTCTGTCTGTCTGTCTATTTGTTTCTGATTGTCTGTCTGTCTGTTTGTTTCTGATTGTCTGTCTGTCTGTTTGTTTGTTTCTGATTGTCTGTCTGTCTGTTTGTTTCTGATTGTCTGTCTGTCTGTTTGTTTGTTTCTGATTGTCTGTCTGCCTGTTTGTTTGTTTCTGATTGTCTGTCTGTCTGCTTGTTTCTCTTTGTTTGTCTGTCTGTCTGTTTGTTTCTCTTTTTGTCTGTCTGTTTGTTTCTGTATTTTTCTATTAGTGTGTATGTGTCTGCCTGCCTGTCTGTCTGTCTGTCTGTCTGTCTGTCTGTCTGTCTGTCTGTCTGTCAGTCTGTCTGTCTCACTCACTCACTCTACCTGTGGCTCAGTACCAAAGAAGAAGCAGAGTTATTTTTCATCATTTCATTGCAGGCCTATATTACTAACGAACTTTTTCACACTATCAAAATAAGAACCAATGGGCAGAATATACCAGTCACATGTACTACAAAAGCGTTAGACTATACTATTTGTAATACCATCAACCATAACATTACAAACATACATATCCGAATCAAAATTTAACCTTAAACAAAGCACATGCAGTTAACCGTGACACGCGCACCCAAGCAAATTAATTCCCCGTATAATGAAACGCAGTATAAATATCCCCCCTCCGCCTCCTAAAATTCAATAAAGCCAAGGCAACCATAACTGACCAAAAAAAAGAACGAAAAAAAAAAGAAAAAGAAAAAAACTAAAAAAAAAAAATAATTCCGTTACCCCTCGGCGCCAACCGTCCCAGAATAGCTTTCCCGCCAAAACGTCCCGCGACAGATTAGGAAGAGCGTTGGAGTAAATTTCATTTAAATACACACAAGAGGGTGCCATTACACCTCTACGGGCAAGGGTGATTATTTCGGGCACTAAACTCGGGTTCACTTCAGCCGCAGGGTGGGGAGAGGGAAAGGCAATGATAAAGAGGGAAGAGGGAACGCTGTGATAAAGGGGGAGAGAGGGCGATGGGTGATGATGGAAAGAAGGAAGATGATACGGCAAAGATTTCATTATTATTTTTTACACGTACTAAACAAGTGCTAAAATCATGTTTCTTAGGAACAGGCAATTCAAAAAAAAAAAAAAAAAAAAAAAAAAAAAAAAAATATATATATATATATATATATATATATATATATATATATATATATATATATATCTTAAAATTTTAATAATGAATAATTTAACTTCACAAAAAAATATTCAATGCTACACCACACTATAGAACACAATACATATGTAGCCATTACGATTTCTATTTTTTTCTTCAAATTATGAAGAGCAGAAAAGAGCCATTATACGCAAAGAAAACGAGAGCTGTAACCGCCATTTAGGCCAAGATCGGCAACATTCCCCAGAGATAAAAAAATAAAGATCTAGTTTCAATTCCATTTGTTAAAGTGGATATTCTTTACTGTGACATGCTGTCTGCTTTATTTTGCTTTTAAATCTCCCCCTGTGTGCAAGGAATGGCCGGGGTTACCATCCACAGGCAGGATCGAACGCAGGCCAGCAAGATTGCAAGACCAGCACGTTACAGTTGCATTACACACCACAATTCGAATGAGGCCAAGTCTGGTTACAAAGGCTACAGCTTCATCGTTTTCTTGTCTCTGATTTCCGAGACCTCATCGTCAACGGCATTTCTCAGGTTAACGTCATTCTCTACATGTTTTTTTTTCTCACTTCTTTTCGACTTTTTTCAAATTCTCTCTGGGACCGAACATTGAGGATAGAAAAAGGAGACAGAAGATAAATGATGCTTCGCTATTTATACAATAATGAACTAATGAGCTAAAAAAAAAAAAAAAAAAAAATTCTCATAAATGGAGATTGACTATATACCTCTTATACTTGCTTATATAATGAACATACAAAAACAGCTGATTCTGTAAGTACATCACTCACAAGCGCCTCTCTTTCACGCCTGTATTCGCACATACTCGTTCGCCTACAGAAGATATACTCCATTTTGTTATATCAATCCAGTTTATGTCAATAAATAATATGTCGATTAAGGTAAAAACTTCTTTCTCTACATCTATGTATGTGTACATGAATAGATCTACATGGCTGCATGTTCTCTGCATACAGTATCTCACGTTATAAATCTTAATATGTGCTGAAGTTATACATAGCATATCCATATGTATGTATGCACATTTGTATGAGTGAATGCATGTGTGACTGAGTAGATTTGTGTGCGTGTTTGTGTACGTGCGCGCGCCTGTTCATCTATTCTTTCCATAAACAATTATTATACCCACACAGCATATCCATCTATACATACACGCGCACCGTACATGAGCGTGCAAGCAAACATACACGCGCACCGTACATGAGCGTGCAAGCAAACATACACGCCGCCACACACGTCACGCTCCAGCTCCTCTCATGCACTGCCGACTGTCCGCTTGGCCTTCGCGGAAGCCCCAACGTCGTGGCTTCCGACGTACCATCTCCTATCATGCTAACCCGGCATGTCGTGGCGTTCCTTTTGACTGCATTAATTAATAAACCGTATTCATGTTGACAAATGCAGAAAAGGTATGAATGAGAATGAATATCACCTGTGTTGTGAAGATATTCATTCTCATTCATACCTTCCCTACATCAATTACTACTGATTCCTGATTATTTTGACGTTACGTTTGTCATTATTCGAAGTATCATCATCACAAGAGATGAGTGTTACTAATATTCTTGTATAAATATTAATAGAACTTCTATTTTCACCTTCAATCTTTCTCTTAAACCATCCTTCATATCACAATCAATAACTTTCCAACCATCAAATTATCAATTATCAACTCATTCCCCTGACAAGATTGCACACGATAAATCACCTTCCAATAATACATCATTATCAACACGACAAGCTCATTCCCTTTTTTCTCTTTTAATTAATAACTTATTGTAAAATCAACGCTCTGCAACATCAACACTGCAAACGGACAACGCTAATAAAGTGATCGTTTTCCCGTTTTCTGTCTATCTATCATCTCTGTTTCTCTTTCTTTCTCTCTGTCTATCTATCGTCTCTGTTTCTCTTTCTTTCTTTCTGTCTATCTATCGTCTCTGTTTCTCTTTCTTTCTTTCTGTCTATCTTTCATCTCACTTTCTCTTTCTTTCTTTTTGTTTCTAACCTCTTTCTCTCTCTCTCTCGGTTCCCCCTTCAGAACTTTCCCGATCGAAAACAAAGAAGAAAGAAATGAATATCAAGGCCAAAGCTGAAGAAAAAAGAGGAATATCCCGATCAAACTTGAAAAAAGTGACTATGGAGCCCTTCCCCCCAATATATATATACATATATGTATATATATATATATATATATATATATATATATATATATATATATATATATATATATATATATATATATATATATATATATATATAATGCCGACATCCCAAGCCACCGAGACTACAGAAAAGAAACCATCTTTTCCGAAGTAAAAAAAGAAAGAAAAAAAAAAACACACACACACACGAGCTTCAACCAATAGCAAAAAAAAAAAAAAAAAAAAAAAAAAAAAAAAATAATAATAATAATAAAAAGAAAAAAAAAATACATATATCTTCATGCAGCTGTATTTAGAATGAAAAAGATAAATATTTTCCAGGAAGAGAGGCGGGTTCTGGTCATGCGGGCTGCCTCGTGCATGGGACTGAGAGAACTGGACTTTTTATTGTAGCAAATAAACAGTCGCTGTATAAGGTATGGCAATAATCATAATAAAAACAATAAACATGACAATAATCAAGATAACAATTAAATAATAATAATGATAATAATAACAATAATGATAATAATCATAATAATAATAATAACAAACAATGATAATAAAAAAAATAATAATAATGATAATAACAATAACAATAACAACAATAATAACAATAACAACAATCATAATCATTTAAATAATTAAGATAATACCAAAAACAATAATGATAACAATGATTACAAAGACATCTGGCCAGTCTAGCCAGTAAATGAGGAAGATGTCAAAGAGAAACGAAAGAAAAAGAGAAAGAAGAAAAGTAGAAAGGAGAGGAAGAATGGATATACATAGATAGATAAAGAGAGTTAAAGAGAGAGAGAGATAGATAGATAGATAGATAGATAGATGGATAGATAGATAGATAGAGAGAGAGATGATAGAGATAAAGAAAGAGACAAATAGCTAGAGAGAGAAAGAGAGAGAGAACCAAAACAAAGATCGACAAAAATAGAAAGAGAGAAGATTCAGAGACCAAAAAAGAAAGAAAGAAAAAAAAGAGATAAGAAATGAACATGCAAAAGCAGACAAAGGAAGAAACAAAGCCGTTAAAAGAAAGAAAGAAAAAAAACAAGAATAACAAAGCAAAGAGAGAGAATGAACCCTAGCGTTTAGGAAAGGAAGTAGCAGAGAACAGTAATCCCCCTCCCTCCCCCTTCCCTCCCCATGACATATCAATACTCGGGGGACGCGGATCGAGGGGACTGAAAGGTGACTGAGGGGAGAGGCAGTGACTGAAGGGACAGACGGTGACTGAGGGGAGTGAGAGGTGACTGAGGGGAGAGGCAGTGACTGAGGGGAATGAAAGGTGACTGAGTGGTGACTGAGGGGAGAGGCAGTGACTGAAGGGACAGACGGTGACTGAGGGGACTGAAAGGTGACTGAGGGGACGGGCGATTTCCAGGGCAGGAACTCGAGGTTAAAAGGGGCACTGTAGTTATAGGACATCAAGGCAATTTTGGCATTTTTCAAGGGCATCAAGGCAATGGCAATGACCTCTAGGAGTACCAAGGGCAAGACAATTGTGTAATAGCATGTATAAAAGATCTCAAAATGTACAATTTAGCTGGTATCCTGTGCACGATGAAGATTCTACGTGCAGCGCTGTCTGGTCTTTTGCACGACGCATCCGTCTATCATCGCGCTACGAACCCTGTGGACCTTATCTACCCGCCGGTCCTGGTCGCACGCCGGCAATCCGACCTGCACCGCCGTCGCATCGGCCAAAAGGGCACGGCGGCGATGTGGTGTTAGCGTCACGCCCATTCGCTGCCGTGGAAATCCTAATTCTCGGGCGTCGCGGCAATTTGAAAGGGCACGGCGGGCAATTGGCGTCGTAAATTTCCTGCCCCGGGTTTCTGGAGGGAACGGGCGGTGACTGAGGGGACACACGGTGACTTAGGTGACTTAGGTGACTGAGGGGACACAGGGAGAAACTGAGGGGACGAACGGTGACGTAACTGAAGGACGGTGACTGAGGGACAGGCAGGAACTATGGGGACGAACGGTGACTGAGAGGAATGAATGGTGACTTAGATGACGAACGGTGACTGAGGGGAATGAATGGTGACTTAGGGAACTGACGGCGACTGAGGGGAATGAATGGTGACTTAAGTGACGAACGGTGACTTAGGTGCCGAAAGGTGACTGAGGGGAATGAATGGTGACTTAGGAAACTAACAATGGGCAGAGTGACTTATACGGAAGGCCAGGGGGAAACATTAACGCATTGTGATCAACGTAATCATTCCACAATACAGGGTGCATCCCCGGAGAGTCGATATTACACCTTCCACCACCACAATTAAGTAACTAGTAATAATGATAATAATATAATAATGATGATGATGAAAATAATGACGATAATAATAATAATAATAATAATAATGACAATAACAACAATAAAAATAATGATAATAACAATAATAATTACAAAAACGATAATCATAATAAAACAATAATAATCATAACAATAAGAACAACAATAATAATCATAACAATAAGAACAACAATAATAATCATAACAATACGAACAACAATAATAATCATAACAATAAGAACAACAATAAGAGCAACAATAATAGTAACAATAACATTACATACAAACATTCTTCAAACTAGCCATACACGAGCATACAACCGATACAAAATTTAAAGACTCCCCTTTGAGTAAAACCTTTATCTTTCAACAAGATAAAGTTTGGTGAATGATGGTGAAGAGACCCAAGATGGTGATGATAGTGATGATGGTGATGATGATAGATAATAGTGGCGTTCAACATACCGGGAAAATATTTGATATATGTATGTATGTCTGCATGTATCTATCTATATATCCATATATCTATCGATCTATATATACATATATATATATATATATATATATATATATATATATATATATATATATATACATACATAAACACACACACACACACAATCTATCTATCATCATCTATCTATCTATCTATCCATCAATCAATCTATCATTCTATTTTAATGTAAAATATCAAACAATCAAGGGTCCAGAAAATGCAAACCCCCTACAAAATAAAAAACCGAAATACTCAAATCAAACGAAACATCACTAAAAAAAAAATAAAAAATAAATAATAATAAATAAATAAATAAATAAATAATAATAATAAAAATAAATAAATAAATAAATAAATAAATAAAAAACACTAATTACCTGCCACACTCCCTTCCTATGACGGATCGCACCGCCGGGGAACAACCAAACTCCACGGGCCATCACCAGTTTCAAAATAAACCGAACTTCACCTTATTCTAATCAGCTGGTTCCTCGGGTCATGAACGAGCCAACCCGCGCATTACGAAGCACCAATAGACACGAGGGAATACATGACCTACTGAGCTCCTGGAAGTCATTGAGAACTCGTGTGCACATAGTTATATACAAGGACGCCTGTGTGGTTGTGTAGTGTGTAGTGTGTGTAGTGTGTGTAGTGTGGGGAGTGTGGGTAGTGTGTGTGTGTGTGTGTGTGTGTGTGTGTGTGTGTGTGTGTGTGTGTGTGTGTGTGTGTGTGTGTGTGTGTGTGTGTGTGTGTGTGTGTGTGCGAGTGTGTGGGTGTTAGGGTGTGTGTTAGTGTGTGTGTGTGTGCGTGTGCGTGTGCGTGTGCGTGTGCGTGTGAGTGTGCGTGTGTGTATGTGTGTGCGTGCGTGCGCGCATACATGCGTGTGTGTGATAGAGTGAGATTCAAAAGGCGCGTTGCGTGTTGACGACCTGTTTGTGTGTTTGTTTACATCGCGTACGTGCGTGTTTGTTTATACCAGTCCAGCCTCGTCTTCCGATACGAGTACGCCAACGTGCACCCAAACCACCAAACAAATGACCGAACAACGAAAGAAAGAAAGAAAGAAAGAAAGAAAGAAAGAAAGAAAGAAAAAACAAGAAAAACACCATTAATCAAGCACCGAAGAAGAATTAACAAATGACCCATAACAGCAACCCACATCCTCGGACTAACTTCCTGAGCCTAAAATACACACCCAAACACGCCTTGCCCCAAACACGCATTCGGCTCATTAGCGTAAACGAAAGAGGGAGGGAAAAGGGGGGGGGAGAGTAAGGGAGGAGAAGGGGGAGAGGGAGAGTAAGGGAGGGGAAGGGGGAGAGGGGGAGTGAGGGAGGGAGAGTAAGGGAGTGGAAAGGGGGGGAGGGAGAGTAAAGGGAGGAGAAGGTGGGAGAGGGAGAGTAAGGGAGGGAAAGGAGGAGAGGGGAGAGTAAGGGAGGGGAAGGTGGGAGGGAAACGGGAAGGGGCAAGAATGGAGGGTGAGGAGCTGTAAGGGAGGGGAAAGGGGGAGAAGAGTAAGTGGAGGGAAAGGGGGACAGGGAGAGTAAGGGAGGGAAATGAGAGAGAGGGAGAGTAAGGGAGTGGGAAGGGGGAGAGGGAGAGTAATTTGGGGGTAAGGGGGGGTGAGAGGGAACGGGAAGGGGTAAGAAGAAGTGGAGGGTGGAGAGGGAGGCGGGAAGGGGAAGGGACGGGACAGGCAAAGGGGAAAGAGGAGGGGGGTAGGGGTATGAGGAGTGGATATGGGGAGGGTGAGAGGGAGATCAAAAAAGGGGGAAAGGCAGGGGACTTTGGGAAGGGGGCAAAGGGGGGAAGGGAAGGGGTATGTGGGGTAGGGGAGGAAGGTAGGGTAAGAGGAGGGGAGGGGAAGGGGTGAGGGGAGGGGATGAGGTCATAGTGAGAGGGGGTGGGATGAGGGTAGAAGGAGGGGGGGAACGAAAGAATAGGAGCCAATGCGAAGAGAGACATGATAATTAATGATGGACGAAGATGGATAAGGTTGGAAAAAAATGTCTGCCTGATAGCTACAGAGGGGAAAAGAAAAAGTAAAGAACAAAAATGTACTCACACTCCCTCCTCTCTCTCTCTGTCCTCTCTCTCTCTCTCTCTCTCTCCCTCTCCCTCTCCCTCTCCCTCTCACTCTCTCCCCCCTCCCTCTCTCTCTCTCTCTCTCTCACACACACACACACACACACACACACACACACACACACACACACACACACACACACACACACACACACACACACACACACACACACGCAATCTTATAAAACCCCAACAACAGACCAGCTCAACCAGACACCCCGAAACTCCATCCCTCCTTCCTAAAGGCTCCAGCACAATAAGCATCAGGTCCAGCCACACACCCCTATTCTCTCCCTTCTTCTCCTTCCCTTCTTTCCTTCTCCCCTCTTTCTCCCCTTTCTTCCACCCTTTCTTCCCTCCTCTACTCTTCTTCCCCTTCCTCTTCCTTCTCTCTTCCTTTCCTTCCTCTCACTCCTCTCCCATTCTCTCCCTCTTTCCTCTTTCCCTTCCTCTCTCATCCTCCCTCCCATTCCCCTCTCCACTCCTCCGATCCCCTCCCCTTCCCTCCTCCTCCTCTCCTTCTCTTCTCCTTCCCCTCTCCACTCCCTCCCCTCTCCCTTCTCCTTCTCCCCTCTCTTCTCCCCTTCCTTCTCCCTCTCCCTCCCTTCCTTCACCCCCCCCCACCACCCCACATACCCTGCAGACTCAGAATGATTTATCCTGCCAAGCCAATCGTGCAAATCCGAGACAGACGCAATTTCCTTCCGATTTGGATAATTACAGGTGGGCACCAACATCATCTGATCCTTTCTACTTCCCACCCCTCATCTCACCCCACCCTCCCACTCCCCCTTTCCCCTGTCCCCTACCCTTCCTTCACCCCCTACCCCCTGAGCGCCAAGCTCCTTCCTCTCCACTCCCCTCATCTTTTCACCCTCATCTACCCTTCACCGATTTCCCTCCCCCTACCCCCCTGCAGCGGACTTCTGCCGACGAGCTCCCGTGGCACCGCGAAAAGAGGGGAGGGGGCGGGGGAGGAGGAGGAAGAGGGGGAAGAGGAAGAAGTCCTCCTCCACCCCCCCTTTTCGCGGCGCCAAAAGGAGAAGGAGGAGGAGGAGGAGGAGGAGGAGGAGAAGGAAGAAGGTGATGAAGAAGAAGTAGAAGAAGAAGAAGGGGGAAGAAGATGAGGAGTAGGAGGGAAACGAGGATGAGGAGGAGGGAAAAAAAGATGAGGAGGACGAGGGAAACAAGAGAAGGCTGGTGACTAAGAAGAAGAACGAATTCCGGAAGGAAAGTGTAGTAATAGCAGATGTATTAGTAATAACAGCAATGGCAGAACCAAAGGTACGTAGAAAGTACAAGAAGAAGAAGATGAAACAAAAGAAAAAGAAGATGAAAAAGAAAAAAGAAAAGAAGAAGAAACAAAGCAAATAGAAAAAAAGAAGAAGAAAACAAAAAAAAACAAAAGGAAATTAGAAAAAGAAGGAAAAACAAAAAATAAGAATCAAGTAACAAGAAAGAAAAAGAAAAAGAAAAACACCAAACACAGCTCAGCGTCTTCCCTCCCTCCTCCTCCCTCCCTCCCTCCCTCCTCCCCCCCCCCTCCCTCCCTCCCTCCCCCTCCGTCCCTCCCTCCCCGCCGCCGCCGCCGCCGCAAGAAGTGAATCGAGATGCGCTGCCGTGTCCCACTTCGTTAACGCGCCGCATGCAACGTCCCCTGACCGATCTCTGGATTGCTTTCCATCTCATTATTGCAACATAGGAGGGAGCGGGAGCAACACCCCTACCACCCCCTCCCCACCTCCACCCCACCTCCCTCCCACCTCTCACCCTCCACCCTCCCACCCTCCTACCTCCACCCCCCCATCCCCTCCCACCCTCCACCCCCCATCCCCCTCCCACCTCCACCCCTATCTCCTTCACCACTCTCCTCCACCCCCATCTCCCACCTCCACCCCCCATCCCCTCCCACCTCCACCCCCCATCCCCTCCCACCTCCACCCCCCACCCCCCTCCCACCTCCACCTCCGGGGAACATTAACAAAGAAAATGTCGATATGAGAGGAGGTCGACACAAATTACAAATTGCGGTTTTATTTTTTTATTCATTTTTTTACTTTTTTTTCATTTGGTTAAACATGCAGTACTGATAGAGGGGGTGGGGGTGGGGGGTGAGAGGGAGAGGTTGGGAGAGGAGGGGGATAGAGTAGAGGGATCTGGGGATTGGGGGGGGAGGGATAGAGTAGAGGGGTACAGATAATTGAAGCCAACGTAGGCCATAATTTACCTTCTTTCTATTTTTTACTTTATCATAAAAATGTTTTTTTTACTTAATCATATACTTCCTTTTAGTTTTTCTTTTTTACTTTCTCCTTCTCTCTCTCCTTCTTTCTTTCCCTCTCACTCTCTCTTTCTTTCTCTCTCTCTCTCTCCTCCCCATTCTCTCTTCTCTCTCACTTCTCTCTCTCCACCTCTCTCTCTCTCAATTCCCCCCACCTCTCTCTCTCTCTTTTTATAACTCATTTCATCTTCTGAACTCGAAAAAAATGGGGAAAAACTGCCGATTTAATGAGATCTCCTGAGTCCTTGCCAACAAATCACAAGAACAGTAATAAAGTCGAAATTTCTCTGACAAGATACCAAGAAAATGCAACAGCCACAATGAGAGAACAGAATAATAAAAAAAAAATAAAAAACTGAGACGTTACGAATTGTTGGTGGATTCGAAACGTCAAGATTCATTACGTCTCTTTTCTCTCATGACTTTATCTAATTCTCTTTACATATTGTATTTATTTAACTGTATATTTAATAAATACTTACATTGTATTTATCATTACGTTTCATTTCGCTCATGACTTTGTATAGTTCTATTTACATATTGTATTTATTTATCTTTATACTTTATATTTATGTTGTATTTATATATTTTTCTCTCATGACTTTGTATAATTCTATTTACATATTGCATTTATGTTTCTTTATTTTTCATATTCATATTGTATTTATGTATTTTTGCAATGACTTTGTATGATTCTATTTACATATTGTATTTATATTTCTTTACATGTTATATTTATATTGTATTTATGTATTTTTTCAATCATGACCTTGTATAATTCTATTCATATATTGAAATTATATATATATATATATTTTTTTTTCTCTCACGGCTTTGTATAATTCTATTTACATATTGTATTTGTATATCTTTATATCTTATATTTATGTTGTATTCATATATTTTTTCTATCATGACTGTGTTTAATTCTATTTACAAATATTACTGAATTTAGATATCTTTAATTCATATCTTTATATGTTTACTTTATATCCACATACGTAAATATAATATGTTTAATTCTGTTTAAACATATCAACTAACCTATATTCATCTCATTACCAGAACCACACTCCGCCAAAAATTAACGTACAGATAATCACAAACAAATAAAAACAAAACCCCAAATAAAGGATAACAGCAAAACCACCCATCTTCTCCTTACAAACAGATTAAAAAAAAACTACTTCACGAACAAGAGAAAATCAAACCTCATATAAAAAGAAAAGAAAACAAAACAAAACAAAAAACGTTCAAATAGATAAAAAATAAACCTCAGATAGAGACAAAAAACTACCTTACAAACAAATAAAAAATAAACCTCAGATAAAAAGATAACAAGAAAAAAAAATACAAACAAAAGAAAATAAAACAGATAAAAAGAAAAAAAACTACATTACAAACAAATAAAAATTAAACCTCAGATAAACATACAAAAAGAAAAAGAAATACAAACAAATGAAAATAAAACAGATAAAAAAGAAAAAAACTACCTTACAAACAGCAAAAAAAAAGAAAAAAAAAACGCAAAACCAGCCGCCGTTTCCGAAGAGGAGCAAATCTCCTTCTGCCTCGCCCACAGACACGCACCCGAGCAAATAATAAGGATAAGGGGTCATGCGGCAGCCCCATGCAACGGAAAGGGACCCCATACCCCCCACCCCCCACCCCCCCCCGTTTCGGGTCTCCCCCCCCCCCATCGCCGCCGCAATACACATGGGGCTCTCTATCCCATGTAAAAGAGCA
>NC_091580.1:26746389-26753889 GCF_042767895.1 Penaeus vannamei | reverse complement strand
GAGAAGAATAAGATGTGGAAGAAGCAGAAGTTGAGTAATACTGTAAAGTAGAATTAGAAGAAGAAAACACAAAGAAGTAGGACAAGATCACGAAGCAAACCCGGAGGAATAATAATGATGATCACGATGATAAAAAATATAATCATAATAATAACAGCAACAATAATAATAACAACAACAATAATATTAATGATAACAATAACAATAACAACAATAATAATATTAATAATAACAATAATAGTATTAAAAATTTCTCATTTCTATTATAAGAAAACCAACAAAACAGGAATAAATAACACGCACACACACACAAAAAACAAGCACAGTCCCCACGCCCACGAGAACCACAAAGACATAACACCCATAAAACAACGACACTCCACGTGCAATCCCCAGTGTCGTGGCAGCAACGGAGGCCCCCGGGTTCCGTTCCTCGCGCCAGCGTGGAACAAAACGGCACATCAAGTGGGACAAGGAAACGGGAACAGCTGATACATAGACATACGAAAAAGAGTGAGGGAAGTGGATGGCAATCTGAATGGCGTGAGAGAAGGAGAATGCGAGGAAGAGAAAAAGTACGATAAACGATAGGAGAGGAGGGATATATATATATATTTATATGTATATATATATGTATATATATATGTATATATATATGTATATATATATATGTATATATATATGTATATATATATATATATATATATATATATATATATGTATGTATATATATATATATATATATATATATATATATATATATATATATAGGATATATAGGATATATAGGATATATAGGATATATAGGATATACAGGATATACAGGATATATAGGATATATAAGATACATATACATATATATATATATATATATATATATATATATATACATACATATATAAATATATACAAATACACATATAGATCACAAGAGAGAGAGAGCAATAGCCTGCGAGCGCGAGAGCGATAGAAAACGGAGCATTTGAGGAGCGACTCACTGTATACATCTGTGTAAACTCGGGCAGGTGAGCGGGACGCCTGGAGACTCTGTACAGTGGGGAAGACTTCCTCATCTTCACTCACGTGCCTTTTACAGCTCTTCCTCACGCAACAAAGAGGGCAACAGCAACAACAAACGAAGAGGGACAACTAAAATCTACGCACAAACGAACACTAAGCCGTCCGAAGCAAATAATCAAAAAGGTGGATCTTAATCTAAGACCGTCACTCAGGAATCCGCCAACTTCGGTCACGTATTTTTGTTTTCTTTCTTTGGCGATTTGTGAGTGCGAAAAGGAAACGAAAAAATAAAATAAATAACACACGTCGCAATGCAATTAAATGGTATATAAAACACAACGTCCACGTCTCGATTTGAATTTTAAGAAAACAAAACGAATTGAATAAAAAGAAAAAAATGCTTTCCAACCACCGTTCAGAATTTCCTTTTTTTTCGTTTAAAGACTCGAGGAAATCCAGAACACACTCCGTCCGCTCCAAACTCAAGATGGCGAGAGGGGGGATGGGGACAATAACCGAACGAAGGAGAAGAAGCAACGGATGAGAACCGAAAAGAAAGCTAGAATGAAAAGTAGTGTCGGCGCCACTCACGAGGTCCACCGCAGCGGCCTCCTGGTAAGACGTGTTGGGGGAGACTGAAGATTCACGCAGAGTCCATCCATGCTCGCTCGGCCGCCGTGAGCCCCGACCCGCGTGCCAGATGTACGACGAGCCCTCGCTTTTTCCCCCCCACCGCACAGCATCTGAACTCACTACCTACTACGACGACTACTACACACGTCAGATGGAAGGAGAGAGAGAGAAGAGAGGGAGAGCGAGAGAGAGAAAACTCGTTATCAAGCTCAGAAGCCGCCCTTCTCACCTGCAACATCTTCAAAGCAGGATCAAGGGCGGGAGAGAGGTATATGAGATTAGCTTTCGCTTTGCAAAATTGCATATTGATCAGCCCGCGACTGCGTTATTCACAAATAACGTTCTTTCACAGGGAGGGGAGAGGACGGAGGGGGAGGGAAGGAGGGAAGGAGGGATAGGGGAGGGAGGGAGAGAGGGGAGGAGGGACAGGACAGGGAGAGGGTGAAAGGGAGAGAAGGGGAGGGGAGGGGACGAGGGACAGAGAGGGAGGGAAGGAGGGAAGGAGGGATATGGAAGGGAGGGGGAGAAGGACGGAGGGACAGGGCAGGGAGAGGGAGAAAGGCAGAGAAGAAGGGGAGGTAGAGGGGGGAGAGAGGGGAGGTTTTATGCAGCTTTGAGGAAGCGGCACAAGGAAGTGACTCACCTGCTGTCTGTAACAAGGTAGTTTCCCCTCAACTTACGTCGCGCTTATTTAACTGAACAGAAGGGGCTTGGCTTTACACACAAGAGAGAGAATCAGTCTACATGCAGGTCTTATTCCTAGACAAACTTTAGCCTTAGACGCATATTTTTTAAGAAAATATCTTTTCACGCAATTGCCTGTTTCTCTATAAGTGGAGGATATCCTTTCACGCATTTTTCTATTTCTCTGTTACCGTCTACGTCTCTCATATGTTGCATTTACCTTACTTATTTGCACAAACGTTTCCATGATCATACATACCTTATTTATTTGCACAAACGTTTCCATGATCATACATACCTTATTTATTTGTACAAACGTTTGCATGATCATACATTCACCTCGCCTGCCTGCCTCTACCTCCCGCCCGGTCTTACGCATAAAATTATCTACTCGTCCATCTATCAAGCGGCAATCGTACTTCTCTCCAGCTTGTCCTAATGAATAGTTTGTGGCACGACTGCACTAGCTCTGCAAATTGCAACGTTCACTCACGAAATGAATCCCGTTATTATGTTAAGACATGTCCGGGGCTCTATTATTGCGAGCAGTGAATCTGGGAGGAGGATCTGAACCCGAGTGGGGTAGGAATAGGAGAGGGAATGGGAGGGAATGGGAGAGGGAGAATAAGAGAGGGAATGGGAGAGAAAGATAGGGAGAGGGAGAGAGCGAAAGAGGGAATGGGAGAGAGGGAGAGGGAGAGAGAAAGAGGAAGGAGGAGGGAAGAGAGAGGGAGAGAAAACGAGAGAGAAAGAGAAAGAGAGAGAGAGAAAAAAAGTTTTTAAAAATCTAAAAGACAGCAAACAACAAACAACATAACACCAAGCCTAAAAAAAAGAAAGAAAAATAGCGAGATCACAGCAGAGGGGACAGGGAAAAGGAGAGAGAGAGAGAGAGAGAGAGAGAGAGAGAGAGAGGGAGAGGAGGAAAGGGAGAGGGGAGTGGGGAAGGGGAGGGGCGGAGGGGATTCGCACCTCGTCTTATGGGTGCAATCTTCTCCCCATAAAATTCGATTGGCGCAATTTGCACGCGACTGTCTCACGAAGAACCCAGCGTCTCCAGCGCGAGTATTACGGGATATGTATGGCCGACGTACCCCCTCCTCCCCCTCCCCTCCTCCCCCCCCTACGCCCTCACGCCCACCGTCCCCCCCACGCCCCCCACGCCCTGTCCTTCTTCGGATTATCTCCCGTAGGTGTCATTTCGAGGTTTGGGGCGCGCCTTTGGGGAGGTTTTTGTCCTTCGCGAAAGATGTGTGATTTTTATTTTCTTGTTCTCATTCTCTCTTTGTCTGCCTGTCTGTCTGTTTGTCTGTGTGTCTGTCTTCTTTTCTCCCCTCTTTCCGTCTCTCTCTCACACTCTCTCTCTCTCTATCTCTCTCACTCTTTCTCTCTCTCTCTCTCTCTCTCTCTCTCTCTCTCTCTCTCTCTCTCTCTCTCACTCACTCTTTCCTCTCTCTCTCTCTCTCACTTCACTCTCTTTCCTCTCTCTCTCTCTCTCTCACTCTGCCTCTTTCTCTCTCTCTCTCTCTCTCACACTCTTTCATACTCTCTCTCTCTTTCTCTCACTACACTCTTTCTCTCTCTCTCTCTCTCTCTCTCTCTCTCTCTCTCTCTCTCTCTCTCTCTCTCTCTCTCTTCTCTCTCTCTCTCTCTCTCTCTCTTCCTCACTCTCCCTCTCTCCCTCTCTCCCTCTCTCCCTCCCTCCCTCCCTCCCTCCCTCTCTCCCCTTCATTTCCCCTTCCACTTTCTCTCTATTTCCTTTCATTCATTTCGTAGCTACATCCACTCACCATTTCCGCATCATTAGCACAATACTAATCATCAGCATAATTCTAATATACACGAACAAGACCAAGATCGCAAGAACAAAAATCACAATAAAAAAAAAAATAAATAATAATAATCCTCGCGGTCACAATTTTCACAATTCCTTTTACAACATCTATTTTTCACATTGTTTCGTCTAATGAGAGACACATTGGCGACATTATGGATCCGCGCGATCGATATCTGAACAAAGATGAAAGGAAAAAGAAAGAAAGACAAAAAGGGGGTAAAAATAAGTGAGAGTATTTCATACATTTCCTAACAAACATATACACACACAAAAAAAAATGAAGGAATTAATAGATAAAGAGGATAGTAATAACGGAGAAGAATTATCAATAATCTAAAAAATGAGAGACGACCGTCAAACGTAATTATCTTCAAGACGATGTGAACGAACCACAATGGAGATCCACAGTCTATACCAATTTTCTGTCTCTCTCTCTCCTTAATTCCTTCCTTCCCTTCCTCTTTCCCTATCTTCTCTCCCCCTCCCCCCCTTCTCTCTCTCTTTCTCACTTACCCTCACCCTCTCTATCACCCTCTCTCTCTTTCACACTCTCCCTCTCTCTCTTTTTCACACTTTTTCTCTCTCTCTTTCACACTTTCCCTCTTCCTCTCCTCACTCCTCTCCTCTCCCCCATCACTCACTCTCCTCCTCCATCAACCTCTCTCTTTCACACTCTCTCTCTCTCTCCTTCACCATCTCCCTCTCCCTCCATCACCCTCTATCACCCTATCCCTCCCTCCCCCTCTCCCTCTCTCTCCCTCCCTCTCTCTCTCTTTCACCCTATCCCTCCTTCCCTCCCTCTCTCTCTCCCTCCTCCCTCTCACCCCCCTCCCTCCCCCTCCCTCCCTCTCGCTCTCCCTCACCCTCTCCCTCTCACCCTTTCTCTCTCTCTCTCTTTCCCCCCCTCTCTCCTCTCCCTCCCTCCCTCCATTACCCTATCACCCTATCACCCTATCACCCTATCCCTCTCACCCTCTCCCTCCCTCCCTCCCTCCCTCCCTCTCTCTCTCCTTCATTTCAACACCATCAAACACGATTAATCCCAAGACGATTGAACGAATTACATTGAACGAATTACACTGTAGAAGATTACGGCTGAAAATCCCCTCACGAGACCATCTCACACGTCACAGAACTCGCGAGTCGCCAATTCAAACAGATAGATAGATAGATAGATAGATAGATAGATAGATAGATAAATGAACAAATGAATAATTGGTAAATAGTTAAAAAAATGAAGGAAGGAAGGAATAATTGATAAATAGGTAAATAAATGAAGGAATGAATGGATAATTGATAATAGGTAAACAGATGGAGGAAGGAAGGAATAATTGATAAATAGGTAAACAAATGAAAGGAATAATGAATAATTGGTAAATAGTTAAATAAATGAAGGAAGGAAGGAATAATTGATAAATAGGTAAACATATGAAGGAATGAAGGAATAATTGATAATAAGTAAATAAATGAAGGAATGAATGAATAATTGATAATAGGTAAATAAATGAAGGAATGAATGAATAATTGATAATAGGTAAATAAATGAAGGAAGGAAGGAAGGAATAATTGATAAATAAGTAAATAAATGAAGGAAGGAAGGAATAATTGAGAAATAGGTAAATAAATGAAGGAATGAATGAATAAACGGATTCATGAATAAATAATAGACAACAAAATCAATTAATCCACAAATATGATGGAAAGATGAAAATTCATACCACCACAGATAGACAAGAGAGATAGATAGATAGATGAATAAATAAACTGATAAATTAATTTAAAAAAATATCTATAGCTTGAAGGAAAAAAACAAAAAAATCTCATCACTACATGCAAATAGACATATAAAAAAAAATAATAAACAAAATTCACAAGGCACCACACATAAAAATAGTTAACATATAAATAAATAAATACAGGAATACATAAAGAAATGAATCCATGAATGAAAAAAGTCACCCCCACACAAATATAAATAGACATTTAACTAAATAAATGAAAAAATCCATAGAAAAGGAAAAATATCAAAACCCAGGTCCCCAAAACACAAACACAGACACAAGCAGACATATAAACAAACAAACAGACGAACAAACAAACAAACACACAAACAAACAAAATAAACACATCAACAAATAAATCCACCGACAGACTTGAAAAAAATATCAAAACCCAAGTCCCCAAACACAGACAGACGTATAAACAAACAAACAAACAAACAAATAAATCCACATAACAGACTTGAACAAATATCAAAACCCAAGTCCCCAAACACAAACAGACGTATAAACAAACAAACAAACAAACAAATAATCAAATAAATCCACCGACAGACTTTGAAACGGGAAAATCCCCCACCACGCACCGGCGGCCCAGCGCTTACACGGGACAGCGCCGTCGAAAAGATTTATCCTCGGTGTATAATACAATTAACAGCCACCAACGGACGCTAATAAGGCGTGTTGGGTTTGCTGCCACGTGGGGAGCGCTGACCCCCCCTCCTCTCCTCCCTCCCCCTGCCTATCGCTCCCTCCTCCTCCCCTGCCTGCCCCCCCCCCTGCCTACTCCCTCGCTCCTCCCTCCTCCCTGCCTACCCCCCTCCTCCTCTCCTCCCCTGCCTGGCCTTCTCACACCCTCACCTCCCCTGCCTCCTCTCTCCTCCCTCACCCCCTCCTCTCCTCTCCTGCCTACCTCCTCCCCTGCCTCCTCTCTCCCTCCCTCACCCTGTCTACCCCCCTCCTCCACTCCCTCCTCCTCCCCCTGCCTCTCCCTCCCCCTTCCCTTTCTCCCGTGTGACTCCGCCTCCGGTTCTCACATGGTTCTACCTTCCTGCCTTCTACCTTTCCTCATGACTGGCGTCTCCCTCCTTTCCTCCCTTCCCCATGATTCCCCTTCTTTTCCCTGCTACCTTCCCTTCTCCTTCCCTTCCTTGCCTTCCCCATGACTTCCCTTCTCCCTCTCCCTACCACCTTCCTACTACCCCCTTACTTGCTTCCCCATGATTTCCTTCACCCGTCTCCCTCCTCCCTCCCTCCCTTCCGCCATGGTTCCCTTCTCCCTCTCCTTGCTACCCCTCCTTTCCCCATGACTCCCTGTCTCCCTCTCCCTACCACCCTCCCTCCTCCCTCCCCCTTCCATCCTCCATGACCCCCTGTCTCCATTACCACTCCTGTCTCCCTTCCTTCCCTTCCCCATGTTGTTGTCCTACACGTGGGGAGCGCAGACCCCTCTTGTCTCCCCCCTGCCTTCCCTTCACCTCCCTACTCCACCCTCCCCTCCTTCCTCCCTCCTTCCTCCTTCCTTCCTTCCTTGCCTCTGACTTCCAC
>NC_091580.1:26738889-26741389 GCF_042767895.1 Penaeus vannamei | reverse complement strand
AAACATTCATTCACAAACGACCTAAAACCCCATCCCCAGTAAAAAAAAAAAAAAAAAAAATCCAAACATCCAAACTAACAACAACAACAAAATCCAAAGTAACAAAACTAACAACAACAACAACAAATCCAAACCAAACAACAAAATCCAAACTAACAACAACAACAAAATCCAAACCAACAACAACCAAAACAACAACAAACAACAACACCAAAACACCCAAAACCGCCCATCAACCACCTCTACCCACGACACTGAAGTGACTAAAAAAGAAGTGACCCACCAAGAGCAAACATCGACGTGATTCGAAACTTAATAACACAAGACGGAAATCATTTCTTCACGTCAAGCGGCCGGATAGTTAATTAGCTTAATGAGGCTCGTTATCCGCCCAATTATCCTTAATTCTGTTAAAACAATAATCGGTATTTTTTTATCTTTCGTAGCTGGGCGATGGCTGAAAATTTCTAATTCATTTAGTCTTTTACAAAATTCGTATTTGTATATATATTAAATCACAAAGCCAAATAAAACTGCCAACAGATGGTGATTGATGATGATGGTGATGATAATGGTGATGATAATGATGAAGTGAGTGATGAAGATGATAATGAAGATGATGATGTTGATGGTACTGATGGTGATGATGATGATGATGATAATGATAATGGTGATGGGTGATGATGGCAATGATAGTGATGATTATCATCATCATCATAAAGATGTAAACGTGTAAAACTTGTAGTATTAGTAATAACAGTAATAATGATAATAATAATGCTAATACTAATACTAATACTAATATCAAAAATAACAAAAACCATAACAAAAATAACAAATAATAACAACAATAATAACCAATAATAACAACAAAATATCACCACAACCACCACACGAAAAAAAAATAAAAAAATAAACTGCCGAGACGGGATGGTACGAGACTGACCGGCAGCCGGCCATCCCGCTCCCCCGTGCGTTCCCGGCGTGGCGTGGCATCCCGGACTCACTCACTACTCATTACTCGGAGTCACGCACGAGGCAAGTCCGAACTGCATGTCTGCCAGTGACATGTACTCATCACTTGTCTCATTTTTGCCTCATTTGCTTCAGTCTCACTTCACCATTCGCTTCACTCTTGCCTAATCATTTGCTTCACTCTTGTCTCATCACTAATTTCAATCTTACTTCACCATTTGCTTCAATCTTGCCTCGTAATTTGCTTCACCATTTAATTCACTCTTACCTCACCCCTTGCTTCACTCTTGCCTCGCCATTTGCTTGTCTTATTTCACCACTTATTTCACTCTTACCTCGCCACTTACTTCACTCTTGCCTCATCACTTGCTTCATTCTTGGCTCACCACTTGTTTCACTCTTGCCTCACCGCTTGCTTCAATCTTGCCTCCCCACTTACTTCCGTCTTACTTCACACTTACCTCGCCACTTACTTCACTCTTACCTCATCCCTTACTTCACTCTTGCCTCCCCACTTGCTTCACTCTTACCTCTAATGCCTAATGCCTAAATAATGGCGATTGACGTGAGGGTGTCTATGCACTCAAGTACACTAACATGCATACGTACATATGCGTGAATACAGACAGACACACACGTGTATGTATACCCGCGGACGCACACGCAACAGACTGCAGATAATAGAGCGGAATGACCGAGCTTTTACCATTACTGTTATTGACGGTGTATTAGTTTTGTTGTTGGTGTAGTAGTAGTAGTAGTAGTAGTAGAAGTAATAGTAGTAGTAGTAGTAGTAGTAGTAGTAGAAGTAATAGTAGTAGTAATGGAGGAGGTAGTAGTAATAGTAGTATCTGCAGTAGTACTAGTAGGAGCAATAGTAATAGTAGTGGTAGTGGCAATAGTAGTAATAAAGGAAGAAGTAGTAGCAGTAGTAGTTGTAATAGTAGTAGTAGTAGTAGTAGTAGTAGTAGTAGTAGTAGTAGTAGTAGTAGTAGTAGTAGTAGTAGAAGTAGTAGTAGTAGTAGTAGTAGTAGTAGTAGTAGTAGTAGTAGTAGTAATAGTAGTAGTAGTAGTAGTAGTAGTAGTAGTAGTAGTAGTAGTAGTAGTAGTAGTAGTAGTAGTAGTAGAAGTAGTAGTAGTAGTAGTAGTAGTAGTAGTAGTAGTAGTAGTAGTAGTAGTAGTAGTAGTAGTAGTAGTAGTAGTAGTAGTAGTAGTAGTAGTAGTAGTAGTAGTATTTGAAGTAGTAGTAGTAGTAGTAGTAGTATTTGAAGTAGTAGTAGTAGTAGTAGTAGTAGTAGTAGTAGTATTAATAGTAGTAACAGAGGAAGAAGCAGTAGTAGTAGTAGTAGTAGTAATAGTAACAGAAATAATATAATAAAGGAGGTGGTAGAAGTAGTAGAAGTAGTAGCAGTAGTAGTATTAGTTGTAGAAATAATAGTAGCAGTAGTAGTAGCAAAAGTAGTAATAGTAGTAAAAGTAGTAATAGTAGTAGAAGTAGTGGTAGTAGTAGTGGTATTATTAATAG
>NC_091580.1:26731389-26733889 GCF_042767895.1 Penaeus vannamei | reverse complement strand
TCTGCGCAGGTCAAGAGATACAATGATGTTGTCAGCGCGAGAGAAGATCTTGTGGACACTGCTTCGGGTTTTAATTGTTATTAGAAGCCGTTAGTAATAAAATAACCAAATAATTTCTTTTGCTAAGCTATTATAACTACTAATGTCGTTAGGTTTAATTAAAAAGTAGCTAGAAAAGCAGTAGCAGTAGTAAAGACGAATACCACAAACAATAATAATACAAAAAATTATATCATTAATAATAATATCAGTTATAATGATGATGATGATGATAAAGGCGATGAATGATGATTGATAAACAATTATGATGTGATAAAGTTGCCTGATGATTATTATAATAATGATAACAAAAGTAACAATAAATGAGACTCATATTAATATCATTAGCAAATTATTACTATCGCTATAATCATTATCCCTTTACTGCTTTTATCATCAACATTATTACCGCCATTATCACGACAACATTAAGAATAAATATATAATCACGATATCAACGGCGAAGAAATAACAAGCAAATAACAAAAACAACGAAGAAATATCAAACAAATATAAAAAACAACGAAGAAATAACAACAAACAAATAACAAAAACGAGTAAATAACAACAAACAAATAACAAAAACAACGAAGAAATAACAACAAACAAATATAAAAAACAACGAAGAACTAACAACAAACAAATAACAACAACGAAGAACTAACAACAAACAAATAACAACAACGAAGAAATAACAACAAACAAATAACAACAACGAAGAAAAAATAACAACCAAAGACAACAACGAAGAAATAATATCAAACAGATAACACAAACAGAGAAATAACAAACAAACAAATAACAACAACAACAAACAAACAAAAACAAACAAACAACAACAACACCCAGAATAAAACAATCAGACCCAATCACCTCCCTAAAGATCTAATTCCGTAAAAGGTCATCCAATCCTAACCATGCAATAAACACCCCTTCCTCCAACGCATGATATTTGCCCCGAATGCACCAGCGATCATCATAAACACCAATTATCCTGCATCACGAGTTTTTTTAAAAACGTAATCGGCGCATAAACTGAAGAAGAAGAAGAAGAAGAAGAAGAAGAAGAAGAAGAAGAAGAAAAAAAAAAAAAAAAAAAACGGTGCAGGCCTGGGTGGGTTTTGGTGACGTTTCGTATTCTTCGGAATAATATGATTTGGAACTGTTTTGTATATTCATTATTGTTAATTAATACCAATTGAGAAATGACGTTTTTTGGGGAAGGCGCGTTTCGTATTCTTCGAAATAATATGATTTGGAACTGTTTGGTATGTTCATTATTGTTAATTAATACTAATTGAGGAATGACGTTTTGGGGGAAGGCACATTCCGTATTCTTCGAAATCATATGATTTGGAACTGTTTTGTATATTAATTATTGTTAATTAATACCAATTAAGAAATAAATGAACGCGCTATATAGCTCTATAAAATCAATAGCCTTTCACATTAAAATCGATGGGTATGTTTAATTTAGTCTCCCTCGGTAGCACTACATTTTCTTTTCTCTCCATTTCTTTATTCACTGTCCCGATTTTACGGAAACCCTTCATAAAACGATTAAAAATGGGGTAAAAAAAAAACACAGTCTGGATCCATTATGCCTTATTCCTGAAACACTTCCTAAAACGACGATAAACCCTACGGTTCCGCCAAGTACACTTTCATTTTACTCAGCCCGTAGATGAAGAAATAAGTGTTCATTTTCCTCTATCTATTGCCGTACAAGACACAATAATGCTATAACCACCGCCATGGACCGCGCGCCACCTACGGCCGTCCAGCCTCTCGGTTTGTTTACATTACAACTGCATTTCGAAATTGATATAAATTAATATTAATCAATATACGAAACAATTGGGGCGTCTAGGCTGGCTTCGGAGCGGTTTTAATGGCATTATAATGATATATAATAACTATAAAGAATTCTAATAGGCGAACACAAGTTATAGATTTTCCAACATCGCAAATAAATAAATAATAATAATAATGAATAACAATAAAACATACAAACAAACAAACAAAAAAACAATAAAAAAAATGCAGGATCTGGTCCCCGGGATCAAGCTAGTGGGTTAAAAAAAAAAGGAAATATTGGTCTTGTGCGAATGATATAATCCTAAACAGATTCAGACCGAGGAAGACCAGGCGATGGCCGTCCATTCAGCAGACCGAACAAGCAGACCCCATTCTAAACATACCGCGAAGACCATGACGAAAATACACACCGTTTATCCTAATAAGATTAACCCTACGATCTCAAGCCAGCCAGGAACATCCTCGTGCCACACAAACAACCTCTCTAACTACAAATAAAGAAGCAATTTTCTTTCTATAAAACAAATAAAAAAAGATAAAACGATCCACCTAGAAAAATCAGAGAGAAGCAATTTTGTTCCTAACTAACAAACAAAAATAAAAGCAATTTTCCTTCTAACAAAACAAAAAAAACAAAAGATCC
>NC_091580.1:26706389-26726389 GCF_042767895.1 Penaeus vannamei | reverse complement strand
TCTCAAGGGATTGTTCATTCCTCCGCGATTCTCTCCGGGACGTGTTCATTCATCTAAGATTCTCTCAAGGGATTGTTCATTCCTCAGCGATTCTCTCCGGGACGTGTTCATTCATCTAAGATTCTCTCAAGGGATTGTTCATTCCTCCGCGATTCTCTCTAGGATGTGTTCATTCATCTAAGATTCTCTCAAGGGATTGTTCATTCCTCCGCGATTCTCTCTAGGATGTGTTCATTCATCTAAGATTCTCTCAAGGGATTGTTCATTCCTCAGCGATTCTCTCCGGGACGTGTTCATTCATCTAAGATTCTCTCAAGGGATTGTTCATTCCTCAGCGATTCTCTCCGGGACGTGTTCATTCATCTAAGATTCTCTCAAGGGATTGTTCATTCCTCCGCGATTCTCTCCGGGACGTGTTCATTTATCTAAGATTCTCTCAAGGGATTGTTCATTCCTCCGCGATTCTCTCTAGGATGTGTTCATTCATCTAAGATTCTCTCAAGGGATTGTTCATTCCTCCGCGATTCTCTCTAGGATGTGTTCATTCATCTAAGATTCTCTCAAGGGATTGTTCATTCCTCCGCGATTCTCTCTAGGATGTGTTCATTCATCTAAGATTCTCTCAAGTGATTGTTCATTCCTCCGCGAATCTCTCCGGGTCGTGTTCATTCATCTAAGATTCTCTCAAGGGATTGTTCATTCCTCCGCGATTCTCTCTGGGACGTGTTCATTCATCTAAGATTCTCTCAAGGGATTGTTCATTCCTCCGCGAATCTCTCCGGGTCGTGTTCATTCATTTAAGATTCTCTCAATGGATTGTTCATTCATTCATTCGTGATTCTAATTTAGGGTCGTTTTTGTCATTATCTAGAGCTCATTTATCCACCTAGAATGGAATTTCTATTAGAATGCCAAGGGACTTTGTTCAGCGTTTCCATGGTGACCGAAGATATCTTTCTCAGCAAAACTTACACCTGCACTCGTTATAATTGAGTGCATTTCTGCCAAGATTTCGAGGAGTATTTGTAACGAAAGCTCTACTATCACAAGAATCAAAGCTCTTAAATACAGACATAATGTAAGAATAAATGCTAGATACCTGTACAACGCAATACTCTTTCATGAACCTAAACATCTGACACAATGAAATATATCGAAAGATGAAAAAAAACACGTTCATAAACCTCGTTTGTCTCAAGTGCTACAAAAAGAAAAAGAAAAATGGAAAGAGAAACAAAAAAACAAAAAATAAATAAAAGGAAAAAACATCTTACACAATGAAATATATCGAAAGACGAAAAAAAAAAAAAAAAAATATATATATATATATACACACGTACATAAACCTCATTTACCTCAAGTGCTACAAAAAGAAAACCGCAAAGACAGAAACAAAAAAAGAAAAGGAAAAAAGCATCTTACACAATGAAATATATCGAAAGACGAAACGTACATAAACCTCTTTTGTTTCAAGTGCTACAAAAAGAAGAAAAAAAAAAGACCGAAAAAAAATCTTACACAATGAAATATATCGAAAGACGAAAAAATATACACACGTACATAAACCTCACTTGCCTCAAGTGCTACAAAAAGAAAACCGCAAAGACAGAAACAAAACACGAAAAAAACAAAAAAAGCAAAACACGAAACACGTCGAGCCACGGACGCAAGACACAAGACGCCCGACATGCGAACCCGACGGCCCTCCGCCACGCAATATTTTCATTTCCTCGAGACTTATCACTTACCGGAACCTCCCCCTCTTCCTCTCACGCGCGGGGCTCGCTAGGTCCTCCGACGCGCACGATAAACAGCTGATTCATGCGTCATCGTCAGAGCCCTGTGCCCCTTCTCCCTGGGCTGGGGATCGGGGGGGGGGGGGTCTTAGAAGGAGCTTTTGATGTGTTTACTTCTTCTTAGACATCCTTGGTTTATCTTTTGTTTGTTTACTTCTTCTTAGACATCTTTGGTTTATCTTTCGTTTGTTTACTCCTTAGACATCCTTCGTTTTTTTATTTGTTTACTTCTTAGACATCCTTCGTTTATCTTTTGTTTGTTTACTTCTTCCTAGACTTCACGGACTATCTTTTGCTTTGAGGATGTCTTTGGTGTACGGGAATTGCGGGAAAAATATTTTGAATTTGTAATTAAATACGTGAATTGCGAAAAAAATGTAATAAATTACGTAAAATTGCAAAAAAAATATATATATATATTTTGAATTTGTAATGAAATACATGAATTGCGATTTTTTTTTTTTAAATGTGAAACCCATTCTTTTTTCTAATATGGATTCATCGACAGGATGTAGATAACAATTTATAATATTATCTCGTCAGTCGAAAACGAAGCAATTACTGTCACTATGCAAAATAAAAAGAAAGATAAGAATTTTCCTTCCAATTCAAATTTTCTGATGCGTGTTATCTTAAGAAATAAAATGGGTCTGTTAAATAAAATCAAGGTTAAAATGAGATGACGTGGCAGACAAGTCTATAATCTACACGTGCAGGAGACGCACGCGAGTAAATGTTTACGCGCGTTACTTATTTGTGTAATTCTAATTGTTCGTATTTACTCTCCATACATTTTATTTACCTTCTGTTCATTCAAGGATGCACTTCTGTGCCTCCTCTACTCTTGCCTGCCTGTCTAGGTGGCTGTGTAATCACCAGCGCTTGGAATTTATCCGCTGTGCTTTTTATTCTCTTTGCATTCCTGAATTGCATGGGTTGACCCACGACCCACACTGCATATTGCATAACTCATCTTATCCTCATGTCAACTTCCGCACATACTGTACCTGAGACGACGCGTCCCTCGTGGCTGCGAGGCTGGGCTGCTTGGCAGAGACCCAGGGGCCCCGCTGCACCACGTCCCCGCTCGGCCCCACCGTCAGGTACTGGAAGCCGGTCCTCGTCGAGGCCCTTTCGTCAAGCTGGCGGCGGAAGAGCCTCCTGAGGCGGGCGCTGGTGGTCTCGCCCTCGTCCTCCTCACTCGAGTCTTTGCACTCCGCCACGGCGCCCCCGGTCGCTATGCTCTTCTCGAATTTCCTGGTGAGCTTCCGCACCTTGCCCGTGAGGACCCTTCTGGCGAAGGGCACGGGAGGCCGAAAAAACCTCGGGGGCAGAGTGGGCGCCGCTTCCGCTTCGGGAGCCACCGACTCGGACGAAGTGGAAACGGTGGAGAGGCGCTCCGGCCTCTTCCTGAAGCCCCGCGCCCCGAACAGGTAGAGGTGCGCGATGTCCGACGACTTGCGGAACTGCGGCCGCGTCGGGCTGCGCTGCGCCGCCGCCACGGGCACGCGGGGGCTGCCGTCGAGGGGGAGGCTGTCCCCGCCCTCCTGGCTCATGTCCAGCCTCGGCGTGTACGCGTCGATGTTCCCCGTGGGCGGCGGCGTCCCCGGGGGCGAGTCTTTGAACCTGGCGTCCCCCGCGGCCCTGGGGGCGTCCAGCATCAGAATCTGCTCCTCCAGCTCATCGAGGGTGATCGACCTCTTCTTGTCCGGCGCGGCGAGCCTCGGGGAGCGGAACCTAGCGGCGGCAGCGTCAGCCGCCGTCGGGGGGAGCGTTCCTGCACGGATAAACTGGTCTTGGTGAACCTCTACCTTAACGGCCGTCGTGCTCGACGTCCTGGGCGGGATGGGCGGCGGCGTCGGGTTGGCCGGAGGCGGAGGCGGTGGTGGAGGCGTGGGCGAGTACTCGCTCTTGGACATGACGGTCCTCGAGCTGGACCGCGGAGGAGGACTCGGCGGCAGACGGGACAGGCGGCGCTGCGGCTGCGGCTGCGTCTGCGGGATGAGCCCGTTCATGAGGGGTCGAGTCGGAGACAAGCTCGTCGACCTGGCGGACGCCGGCGGGTCCGAGGATCTGGACTCCAGAGACAGCGGCGGGGCGTCCTGCGAGGCTGGCTCGACGGCGTCGGCCCTGCTCGCGGACGACTCTAGGGAGTCCCTGGCGAGGGCCTCCAGGCTCTCCGTGCTGTCCACCCTCACGAGCGTGTGCAGGAAGTCGTCTATGGAGGTCGAGTTGACCGACTGCTGGGAGCCGGCTTTGGCCAGAGTGGCGGCGGGCTGCTGCTCCATCCGCAGGCGGCGCCGCCTCCGCGTCTTGAGGATGCCCTTCAAGCGGGGCTTCTCGGGCGACGACATCAGCTCCTTCTCGCTCGCCTCGGTCCGGAAGCCCCCGCTGTCGTCGCTGGAGACGTCGTCGTCGGCGCCGCTCTCCGGCGGCTCTCGCGCCCGCTTGCGCCCGAACACGATGCTCGTGCGCCGCCGGGCGTTGAGGCGGCGGATGCGGGAGTCGAGCGAGGCGCCCGTGTACTCGAGGGCGGCGCCCTGCCTGCCGGCGTGGTTCTCGATGTACAGGTCATCGTAGCTGGTGATCTTGCCGCCCTCATTGCCCATAGTCCCCACACTGACGCCGCCGCCCAGCTCAACGACGGCCGCCGCTCCCTGCACGCTGGCGATGCTCGTGCGCGGCGCGAGGCGCACCCGCGGCGCGGCCTCGCTCGGCGGGAGGCGTCGGCGAACGCTCCTCCGCCTGCTACGTCACGTCCCGGGATCCGAGCAGATGCTTGAGCTTGACGAAGGCCTTCATGTCTCGAGGCTGGTCATGTCCGCCATAACAACTCACCAGGACACGCAGCGCAGCTCGTCACCTGCCATCACCGCCGTCACGGCTGCTGCGTTCCCGCGCCCTGCCCTCGCTCCGGCAGCGCCCTGGATGAACAGCGGGGATGTCGAGGCGCTACGCGAGGCTTCAAAGTCCTTTAGTTTCTCGAGGAAATGCACTAGTGTCCGCTTTGCCACGAATGACAGTCTCAAGCAGTGAACATCTTGCCTTCACACCTGCACAAGAAACGCCCCGAAAAGACCGTCAGACACTCCTCGCGACCTCCCCGGGCAAGGCCTCCTGTCCCAGTGACCCCGAGAGGCCCGACCCGGCGCGGAGGGCGAGGCAGGGCGCCGCGGCCAGGGTGCGAGGCCGATCCGCGCGCGCACGCACCCCTGGCGTGCGGAGGCGCCCCCTGTCGCACGCCGTCGCCCCCTCCTCGGGCTCGGCTCCCCCCTCCCCCATATCAGCCACTCAATATTCACTCTCTGCGCCTTCGCCATCCTCCGGGCGTGAGTCACCGCAGCTCTCATTATCAAAATAATTATCGCGGTTCGGTAACGGCTAAAAAGCGGACGAAACCCGCCAGAAGGAAAGCCTGAGTAAAGGACGTAACAAAATGCAGCGCAAGCACACACTATTGTGCTTCCTGCCCGGGGCTTTCCTCCCCTCGATACGCACACACAACCAAGGGTAAAGTACGCAAAATATTACCTTGTTCGAAATGCGAATGTACCTTGCAGAAAGTCCCTAACTATATAAACAAACCATCCACACTCAGATGAGGCTGCTGAGCCCCCTTCTTCCCCCCATCCTAAAAAATGAAGAAGAAAAAAAAAAATCCGCAGTACCAGTCACGGCAGCACCTCCGCCTCGCCGCATGTGAGCGTGGCATGTGATTAAGCGCGGTTATTTATCTCTTAATTGATTAACATCTCGCTTTCCCCGCTTACCACAACGCTCGACTCGTGTCCCGGTTCATAAACACGCACAGCAACACCTCACACGTAGAAGAAAAAGAAAAAAAAAGAAATGTTCCGAAGGTGAAGTTCAACCAGGCCCACCTTGTTTACATCCGGGGCGTTGAGGGAACCACGTGCGTGGCCGCCAGCTATCACCATGCAGCCGCAATCATGCACATACTTCCCAACATGCGCTCGCTGCCTCGCCTCCACACGTGACCAGGAAGCCATGATTTTTTTTCAATTTCTCTCTCTCTCTCTCTCTCTCGTTCTTTCGTTTTTTTTCTCTCTCATACGTCTTACTCCATTCGCTCCCCCCCCCCCTCTCTCTCTCTCTCTCTCTCTCTCTCTCTCTCTCTCTCTCTCTCTCTCTCTCTCTCTCTCTCTCTCTCTCTCTCTCTCTCTCGTACGTCTACTCCATTCGCGCTCTCTCTCTCTTTCTTTTTTCTCTCTCGTACGTCTTACTCCATTCGCTCTCTCCCTCTTTCTTTCTTTTCTCCCTATCTTTCTCTTTCATACTTCTTACTCTATTCGCTTTTTTTTAAGACGTATTGCACAAGACGCGAAAGTCGGGGGCAAGTTCATCACTGAACGTACATATACAGTAGTCTGCCATTACACAATGACAAATGCTAATCTGTTTCGCGTGACTCGTGCGCGAGAATGTTGCTCCAAATAGAAGAAAATCTATGAGTATTCGGTGTTGAAATGCATCGTGCACCACGGTACCGTTTTAACACACAGTACTGCTGGTGTTTCAGTGTTTCATAGCACAGGCACAGTTGATGTAAAAATGTATTATGGTGCATGTGGTGTCTCATCATGGTAGAATTGATGTTAAAATGTATCATGGTGCTTGTGGAGGTGTCTCCTAACACATGGTAGAATATATGTTATAATGTATCATGGAGCATGTGGAGGTCTCCTAACACATGGTAGAATATATGTTAAAATGTATCTTGGTGCTTGTGGAGGTGTCTCCTAACACATGGTAGAATATATGTTATAATGTATCATGGTGCATGTGGAGGTGTCTCTTAACACATAGTAGAATTGATGTTAAAATGTATCATGGTGCATGTGGAGGTGTATCATAGCACATGGTACAACGAGCGGCAGTGTATTATACCACTTGGTACAGGCGGTGTTAATGTGTATCATAAAACATTGTACAGTGATACAGTGTAAAATACCACGGAATTATGTATCCTAGCACGCGATAAAGGTATGATAAAGCTACTGAGATGTATCATTGCATAATGTATAAACGGATTTGAAGTCTCCCTCCCTCTCCCTACCCCCCTTTCTCTCTCTCTCTCTCTCTCTTTCTCTCTCTCTCTCTCTCTCTCTCTCTCTCTCACTCTCACTCTTACTCTTACTCTTACTCTTACTCTTACTCTCACTCTCACTCTCACTCTCACTCTCACTCTCACTCTCACTCTCACTCTCACTCTCACTCTCACTCTCACTCTCACTCTCACTCTCACTCTCACTCTCACTCTTCTCTTACTCTTACTCTTATTCTTACTCTCACTCTCACTCTCTTCTTCTTCCCTTCCTCCCTCCCTCTACCTCTCCCTCTCTTACAAGAAACACCGGATATCAAAATATACCACAGCACATTCTCCAATTGCTCCTGACTTCATCACGGGACACAATAGCCTACAACCTCGCGTACCCACCCACACGGTAGCCTGAACTTAAAGTGCCTCACGCTAAATGGCACAGCAACTTCACGCTAATCTTTCCGTTGCAACAGAACCCCTCCCCCCCCTTCGCCCTGGCTATTCACAGAACATTTACAGATTGCATCCTCCCCCTTCCTAATGCAGCTATTAATTATGCAATTTTGAAGACGATGTTAAACGAAAAACAAAAATTATGCATACGGAAAAAAACAACTAAATAAAACAGAACAAACCGCCCAAAGAAAAAAAATGGAAGGAAATATGGATGAAAAAAAAAAGAAAAACGGAAAACAACAACTAAATAAAATAGAACAAACCGCCCAAAGAAAAAAAATGGAGGGAAATATGGATTAAAAAAAGAAAAAAAGAAAGAAAAAAAAATCTGGAACCTCAGAAAAAAAATAAGGGGAAATACGGATTAAAAAAAAAATAATAATAAAAAAAATCATAGCTGGACCTGAGAGTGCAAAGGTGTAAAAACTCATCATAAAATTAATTAGAGAAGTCGTCATAACCTCATGACGTTCAACACATGCAACTGAATAGAAGACTCGTGTCAACGGATACGAAAACCGGTAGATTTTTTTTTTTTTTTTTTTGCAATAATATAATATGGATAAAGAGCAAAATATAAAGAGCGATAGAAAGGGAGATGAGGAAGGAAGGGAGGGACGGAGGGAGTAAGTGGAGGAGGGAGGGAAAGGGAGATGGGAGGAGAGAAGCAAGGAAGGAGGGAGTGAGGGAAGAAAAGAGAGAGAGAGAGAGAGAGAGAGAGAGAGAGAGAGAGAGAGAGAGAGAGAGAGTGAGAGAGTGAGAGAGTGAGAGAGAGAGAGAGAGAGAGAGAGAGAGAGAGAGAGAGAGAGAGAGAGAGAGAGAGAGAGAGAGAGACAGAGAGAGAAAGACTAAAAAGAAAGAGAGAAAAACGAAGAGTAAAAAAAAAAGAGAGAGCGAAAGAAAGACAAAGAAACAAAAAGAAACAGACCCAAAGTAAGAGCGCGAGTTGCGAAATCGAACCCAGATAAAAGTAGCCAAGTCGTAGCCAAGTAGCTACCCGACGCCCGCCCCGCCTTCCTCATTCAAAGTCGGGGAAAATGAGGGCGCGAACGACTCTAAATTCCTATCAGTCGTTCCGGCGGGGACTCCCTGGCGTGCCGAAACGACCGTTTTACCCGTTTCAATTTCCTGTTACGGCGAAGTACGGGAGGCGCGCATAAGCTATAGGGCCGTGTGTCTCCCGGTCTCTCTCTACTGTCTCTGTCTCTCTTTCTCTCTCGTACGTCTTGCTCCATTCGCTCTCGCTCTCTCTCTCTCTCTCTCTCTCTCTCTCTCTCTCTCTCTTTTCTATGTCTTTCTCTCTCTCTTTTCTATGTCTTTCTCTCTCTCTCTCTCTCTCTCTCTCTCTCTCTCTCTCTCTCTCTCTCTCTCTCTCTCTCTCTCTCGTACGTCTTACTCCATTCTCTCTCTCTCTTTCTCGCTTTCTCGCTTTTTCGCTCTCTCTCTTTCTCGCTTTCTCGCTCTCTCTCTCTCTCAATCCCCCTCTCCCTTCCTCATTCTTTCATTCCCTCCTTTGTAAATCGCAAACCAACACAACCATTAGCGTGATAATTCCCCCACTCCCACTCTCTTTTTTCATTCTCTTTCGCTCTCTCTCTCACTCCCTCTCTTTATTCCATGTCCTCGCTCCCTCCGCCCCACCCCCTCCCATCCCCCTCCCACCCTACACGCATAATCTACATCATTTTAACCTGTTCATTCTCTTTCGCTTCTCTCCACTCCCTCTCTTTATTCCACGTCCTCCCTCCCTCCGCCCCACCTCCTCCCATCCCCCATCCCCCTCCCACCCTACACGCATAATCTACACCATTTTAACCTGTTCATTCTCTTTCGCTTCTTTCCACTCCCTCTCTTTATTCCATGTCCTCGCTCCCTCCGCCCCACCTCCTCCCATCCCCCATCCCCCTCCCACCCTACACGCATAATCTACACCATTTTAACCTGTTCATTCTCTTTCGCTTCTTTCCACTCCCTCTCTTTATTCCATGTCCTCGCTCCCTCCGCCCCACCCCCTCCCATCCCCCTCCCACCCTCCCTCCCTCCCTCCCACCCTCCCTCCCTCCCTCCCACCCACCCACCGTCCCTCCCTCCCTCCCTCCCTCCCTCCCTCCCACCCACCCACCGTCCCTCCCTCCCTCCCTCCCTCCCTCCCTCCCTCCCTTCCATCCCCCTCCCACCCTACGCGCATAATCTACTCCATTTTAACCTGTTCATTCTCTTTCATGCGCCATCTTTATGGAGTCACGGTCACACACACACACACACTATCGAGCGGCGTCACGGCTCGACGTAACACAGGATGGGGGGAGAGAGGGGAGAGAGGGAGAGAGAGGGTAGGGAGAGAGAGGATGGAGAGGGGAGGGAGAGGGAGAGAGGGGAAGAGGGGAGAGGGGAGGGAGATGGTAGGGAGAGAGGGAGGGAGAGTAGGGAGAGAGAGGGTAGGGAGAGAGAGGGAGAGAGGAGGGAGAGAGGAGAGGGTAGGGAGAGGAGGAAAGAGGATGGAGAGGGGAGGGAGAGAGGGGGAGAGGGTAGGGAAAGAGGGGAGAGGGGAGCGGAAGGAAAGAGGGAGAGAGGGTAGGGAGAGAGGGGGGTTCGTCATCTTGACCTCCCTAGCTCCTTCGTCTATTGTGTTGTTACGTATTCATTCAATTCGTGATTTGCTGTTGATATTTTCATTTCATTAAAAAAAAAATAATTCTTATCAATAATCTTCGTTTTGACTTTCACTTCGATTCTAATATTTCGATCTATCGTATCCCTCTCCTCCTCTATTTCATCAATCACACAAGCTTGGCATATATCAATAATCCACGCTTTGACATTAACTCCACTCTTAATATTCCCATCTATTGCGATCATCTCATTCTGTCCCATATCTATCAAATTAGCATATTTTTTCCCCTTCCCTATTCCTATATTCTATATAACAATTATTCTTTTTTGTCATTAAATCACCTTCTTGCCTACCCTTACCTATCTTCCTCTCCCTCTCTCTCTATCCATCCTAACAATTTTCTCCTTCCCTATTCCTATATTCTATAAAACAATAATTACATTTTCCTTAAATCACCTTCTTACCTATCCACTCTCCGCAAACACATCTCTTACATCATTTCATTAAATCACCTTACTTACCTACCCTTACCTATCTCCCTCTCCCTATCTCCCTCTCTCTCTCTCTCTATCCATCCTGACAATTTTCTCCTTCCCTATTCCTATATTCTTTTTTTCATTTAATCATCCTCTTGCCTATCCACTCTCCGCAAAACCAGCGCCCGGAAAATACATCTCTTACATCATTTAATTAAATCACCTTCTTACCTACCCTTACCTATCTCCCTCTCCCTATCTTCCTCTCCCTCTCTCTCTATCCATCCTGACATTTTCCTCCTTCCCTATTCCTATATTCTATACAACAATTCTTCTTCTTGCCTATCCACTCTCCGCAAAACCAGCGCCCGGAAAACACATCTCTCACATCAAAGCTAATGTTAAGATTCCCTGTGCAGAATTACCCTGCGAACGAAGAACTAGATTGTCCAAAGGGATGTATTATTTCGGTCATCACTTACGCTACATTTAATTACGAATACTCGACAATCGTAGGTGTGGCAATTAACTTGGCTATTTCTGACTTCTCTTTTGGAAGGACGAGGGAATGACTTTGATCCATATTTCTGTCTCTGTCTCTCAGTATCATTGTGTGTGTGTATGTGTCTCTGTTTCTGTCACTCTCTCATTCTCATTTTCTCTATCTATCTATCTCTCTCATTCTCATTCTCTCTCTCTCTCTCTCATTCTCTCTCTCTCTCTCTCTCTCTCTCTCTCTCTCTCTCTCCCTCTCTCCACTCTCTCTCTCTCTTTCACCGTGACAAATTCACCGTCCTCGTGCAGTATATAAACAAGATTCCTTCCCCACGTCTCCTCCAACCACGGTCCCCGCGCCTGCCTGCTCTTATAACCTCGGCCCCCTCTCTACTCCTTGGTCTTGGACCCGTCCCTGGCTTTGTCCCTTTCCCAGGCCTTGCCCCCTGTCCCTGACCGTGGCCCTGTACCTACTAACGTCTCTCCCACTGCCCCACGACCTGTCTCTGTCTCTGCTCCTGCCTCTAGACCTATTTCTGCCCAAGCCCCTGCCCCTCGACCTATCTCTCCTCCATCTCTGCCCTTCGTTCTATCTCTCCCCTGTCCCTGTCTCTGCCCCTGCCCCTGCCCTTCGTTCTATCTCTCCCCTGTCCCTGTCTCTGCCCCTTCCCCTAGACCTATCTCTGCCCAGCCCCTGCCCCTTCCCCTAGACCTATATCTCCCCTGTCCCTGCTCCTGCCCCTAGACCCACCTCTCTCCTGTCCCTGCCCCCTGCCCCTCGACCTGCCTCTTCCCCAGCTCCTTCCCCTGCCGACGGTCACGAAAGCAGGGTCTCCCGTCCGCCCGTGCAGAGATAATTGTCCCGTCTGAGAAGCACCTCTTGTTGGCTGCTGGACCTCGGTGCTCGCCAAGACATGCGAAGATGGGGTACCGAGAGGTAGAAAGGGGAGCGAGAGAGAGAGAGGAAGAGGGAGAGGGAGGGAGAGGAAGAGGGAGAGGGAGAGGGAGAGGAAGAGGGAGAGGAAGAGGGAGAGGGAGAGGGAGAGGGAGAGGGAGGAGGGAGAGGAGAGGGAGAGAGGAGAGGGAGAGAGAGAGAGAGAGAGAGAGAGAGAGAGAGAGAGAGAGAGAGAGAGAGAGAGAGAGAGAGAGAGAGAGAGAGAGAGAGAGAGAGATCGAATGGAGTAAGACGTACGAGACAGAGAGAGAGAAAAGAAAGAAAGAGCCAGAGCGAATGTAGTAAGACGTACTAGGGAGAGAGAGAGAGAGAGAGAGAGAGAGAGAGAGAGAGAGAGAGAGAGAGAGAGAGAGAGAGAGAGAGAGAGAGAGAGGAGAGAGGGAGAGAGGGAGAGAGGGAGAGAGGGAGAGGAGAGAGAGAGAGAGAGAGAGAGAGAGAGAGAGAGAGAGAGAGAGAGAGAGAGAGAGAGAGAGAGAGAGAGAGAGAGAGAGAGAGAGAGAGAGGAGAATGGAGTAAGACGTACGAGAAAGAGAGAGAAAAAGAAAGAAAGAGCCAGAGCGAATGTAGTAAGACGTACGAGAGAGAGAGAGAGAGAGAGAGAGAGAGAGAGAGAGAGAGAGAGAGAGAGAGAGAGAGAGAGAGAGAGAGAGAGAGAGAGAGAGAGAGAGAGAGAGAGAGACAGAGAGAGAGAGACAGACGAACAGACTGGCAGAGAGAGAGAGAGAGAGAGAGAGAGAGAGAGAGAGAGAGAGAGAGAGAGAGAGAGAGAGAGAGAGAGAGAGAGAGAGAGAGAGAGAGAGAGAGAGAGAGAGAGAGAGAGAGAGAGAGAGAGAGAGAGAGAGAGAGAGAGAGAGAGAGAGAGAGAGAGAGAGAGAGAGAGAGAGAGAGAGGGAGAGAGAGAGAGAGAGAGAGAGAGAGAGAGAGAGAGAGAGAGAGAGAGAGAGAGAGAGAGAGAGAGAGAGAGAGAGAGAGAGAGAGAGAGAGAGAGAGGGAGAGAGAGGGAGAGAGAGGAGAGAGAGAGAGAGGGAGAGGAGGGAGAGGGAGAGGGAGGGAGAGGGAGGGAGGAGGAGGGAGGGAGGGAGGAGGGAGGGAGGGAGGGAGAGAGAGAGAGAGAGAGAGAGAGAGAGAGAGAGAGAGAGAGAGAGAGAGAGAGAGAGAGAGAGAGAGAGAGAGAGAGAGAGAGAGAGAGGAGAGAGAGGAGGGAGAGAGGGAGGAGAGGGAGGGAGGGAGGGAGGGAGGGAGGGAGGGAGAGAGAGAGAGAGAGAGAGAGAGAGAGAGAGAGAGAGAGAGAGAGAGAGAGAGAGAGAGAGAGAGAGAGAGAGAGACAGAGAGAGAGAGAGGGAGAGGGAGAGAGAGAGAGAGAGAGAGAGAGAGAGAGAGAGAGAGAGAGAGAGAGAGAGAGAGAGAGGAGAGGAGAGGAAAGAGATCTGAGATATTTGTGTCAGACAAGACGGATTTGTCTAAAAGCACTTGAGAGAAGAATGGATCGGAACGAATGACTTAAAAACTCTAAATAAACCAAAATGACTCTTAAGGCTACGATAAACTTTAAGCCGCGTGTGACTTTGGACAGAGGAAGCAACAGCTACTCTTCTGTCTGTCTGTCTGTCTGTCTGTCTGTCTCTCTCTCTCTGTCTCCCTCTCCCTCTCCCTCTCTCTCTCTCCCCTCTCCTTCTCCTTCTCCCTCTCTCTCCTCTCTCCCTTCTCCTTCTCCCTACCTCTCCCTCTCTCTCTACCTTCCTCTCCTTCCCTCCCTCCCTCTCCCTCTCTCTCTACCTCTCCCTCTCTTCCTCCCTCCCTCTCCCTCTCTTCCTTCCTCCCCCTCCTCCTCCTTCTCCCTCTACCTCTCCCTCTCTTCCTTCCTCCCTCTCCCTCTCTTCCTTCCTCCCTCTTTCTTCTCGCTAACGCATAGGATCTCAACTTGCATTCAACTATGTGAAACGTTTATTGAAATTTCCATTGTCATACCCGAGAAAAATATATAGCAATAAAATTCAACACATATAACGTTCAGAAAAAAATCTCGCTCCACAAATTTTCAAAGCCATGTAATAATTTTCAAAATGCACAAAATAAATCCAGGTTTGGAAATGAAAGAGAAAGAGAGAACAACCGAAGGAGACAAAAAAAAATGACGGTATATGAAACAGATAAAAACAATTGAAGTGGAGGAAGATGAAGAAAGAAGCTGAAAAAGAAGAAAAAGATGAAAACACAAAAGAAAAAAAAAGACGTAGAAGAACAAGGAAAATAAACAGATGATGAAGAAGAAAAAGAAACAGAGGACGAAAAAGAAAAAGAAGATAAAGAAGAAGCATAATAAGAAAATAAGTAAAAGAAGAAAAAAAGAAAATAAAGGAGGAAAAGAAAAGAAGAAAATAACAACAACAACAACAATAAGACGACGACGCAGACACCCCTGTCACTCCCCCCCCGCCCCCCTCGCTGCGCCCCAAACGAACCCCGACCGAATCGCCTCTAAACCAACACAAAAAACACACAGGATTACCCGAATCAGCTGAGCCCGAATCAGCTGAGCCCGAATCAGCTGAGCGCACGGAGATCTAACGTCCCCTAATCCTGTTAATCATCTACGGAGCCAGTCCACGAAGTACAATGATGGACGGCGGAAGGTATAAAACAAAGAAAAAAAGTGCTATCCAATAAGATGGGAAAGAAGACGAAGAAGAAGAAAAAGAGGAAAAGGGAAAAGAAGAATAGGAAGAAAAAGAAGAAGAAAGAAGAACATGGAAAATAAGCGAAGAAGAAGAAAATAAGAAAACGAAAAAGAAAAAAATATATAAGAAAAAATAAGAAGCAGAAAAGAAGAACAAGGAAAATAAACAAAGAAGAAAGAAAAAAACAGAAAAAGTCGAAGAAGAAAAAGATGAAAAAAGCTACCCTAAAAAAAAAAAACTACCCCTAAAAAAAAAAATGCTACCCTCGGAGTGTATTCCACGCTCATAAATCGTCGGCGTAACGTTGCTTACTGCCCGGACCACGTCACTGCCCTTCGACATGCATTTTGCCCCCGTGTGGTGCTGTGGGGGCGACGGGTACAGGTGTTGGCTGGAGGAGTCCCGCTCAGCACCGATTTTTTTCTTTTCCTTTTTTTCTACTTTTATCATTTACCTTTTCCTTTCTTTTTTTTCTTTTATCGTGTTCGTTTTATACATTTTGGGAACAAGGATGGGAACTTGTCATAGTGAAAGTCAGAACGTTAACCCTCTAAATTGCAAATGCAGAGAGAGAGAGAGAGAGAGAGAGAGAGAGAGAGAGAGAGAGAGAGAGAGAGAGAGAGAGAGAGAGAGAGAGAGAGAGAGAGAGAGAGAGAGAGAGAGAGAGAGGAGAGAGAGAGAGAGAGAGAGAGACAAAGAGAGAGAGAGAGAGAGAGAGAGAGAGAGAGAGAGAGAGAGATAGAGATCGAGAGACAAGAAGGAAGGAAGAAAGAACCAGCTAATCCTCAACCGATTTCCACAGTTCCCTCCCGAGTCCCGACCAGCCAATGACCCGTAAAATTCGCGGACTCCGAAGGGCGTCGGCCGAGCGAAGGGGGGGGGGGGGCGCCCGGACACAAAGACGAACGCAAACAAACGCCCGCCCGCCCGCTAACGTTCCAGGCTCCTCCCCCCTCCTCGCAAACGTTCCAGGCTCCTCCCCCCTCCTCGCAAACGTTCCAGGCTCCTCCCCCCTCCTCGCAAAAGTTCCAGGCTCCTCCCCCCTCCCCGCAAACGTTCCAGGCTCCTCCCCCCTTCTCGCAAACGTTCCAGGCTCCTCCCCCCTCCTCGCAAAAGTTCCAGGCTCCTCCCCCTCCCCGCAAACGTTCCAGGCTCCTCCCCCTTCTCGCAAACGTTCCAGGCTCGTCCCCTCTCCTCGCAAAAGTTCCAGGCACCTCCCCCCTCCCCGCAAACGTTCCAGGCACCTCCCCCCTTCTCGCAAACGTTCCAGGCTCGTCCCCCCTCCTCGCAAAAGTGCCAGGCTCCTCCCCTCCCCGGGCAAACGTTCCAGGCTCCTCCCCCTTCTCGCAAACGTTCCAGGCTCGTCCCCCTCCTCGCAAAAGTTCCAGGCTCCTCCCCTCCCCGCAAACGTTCCAGGCTCCTCCCCCTTCTCGCAAACGTTCCAGGCTCGTCCCCCTCCTCGCAAAAGTTCCAGGCTCCTCCCCCTCCCCGCAAACGTTCCAGGCTCCTCCCCCTTCTCGCAAACGTTCCAGGCTCGTCCCCCTCCTCGCAAAAGTTCCAGGCTCCTCCCCCTCCCCGCAAACGTTCCAGGCTCCTCCCCCTTCTCGCAAACGTTCCAGGCTCGTCCCCCCTCCTCGCAAAAGTTCCAGGCCTCCTCCCCCTCCCCCGCAAACGTTCCAGGCTCCTCCCCTTCTCGCAAACGTTCCAGGCTCGTCCCCCTCCTCGCAAAAAGTTCCAGGCTCCTCCCCTCCCCGCAAACGTTCCAGGCTCCTCCCCCTTCCTCGCAAACGTTCCAGGCTCGTCCCCCCTCCTCGCAAAAGTTCCAGGCTCCTCCCCTCCTCGCAAACGTTCCAGGCTCCTCCTCCCCGCAAACGTTCCAGGCTCCTCCCCCTCCCCGCAAACGTTCCAGGCTCCTCCCCTCCCCGCAAACGTTCCAGGCTCCTCCCCCCTCCTCGCAAACGTTCGTGAGAGACCGGCATAACATACGCGGGACGGGGACGTGCGGCGGGGACGGCGGACGGGAGCGCGACGAGGAGACACCGGGACCCACGACCCACTCCTCCGCCCCTCCCTCCCCCTACTTCCCGACGCCTCCTGGACCCACGACCACGCTCCTCCTCTCCCCCTCCACCCCTACTTCCCGACACCTACTGGACCCCACGACCTATACCTCCGCCCCTCCCCCCTATTTCCCGACGCCTGTGCCCCCCCCTACTTCCCGACACCTCCTGACCCCGCGATCAGCACCTCCGCCCCCCCACCTCTTCCCTGACACCTCTGCCCCTCCCCCTACTTCCCTACACCTCCTGGACCCGCGACCACGCACCTCCGCCCCCCCATTCCCGAAGCCTCCTGGACCCCTACCCAACCCGTTCCCCGGCACCCTCCTCGCCTATCCCCTCTTTCCCGACACCTCGGCCCTCACCCCTTTCTCTACTTCGTCCGCCCTCCCTCCTTTCCCCAACACCTCCTCCTGCCCTTCCCACCTTTCCTCCTCCTCCTCCTCTTCCCACCTTCATCCTCCTCCTCCTCCTCCTCTTCCCACCTTCCTCCTCCTCCTCCTTCTCCTCCTCCTCTTCCCCTTCCCACCTTCCTCCCTCCCTCCCTCCCTCCCTTCCCTCCCCTCCCTTCCTCCCTCCTTCCCCCTCCCTCTCCTCCTCCCTCCTTCCCCTTCCCTCCCTTTCCTCCCTTCCTCCTCCTACTCCCCCCCCTTCTCCTTCCCTTCCCTCCTTCCCCGCGCCCCATCTTCCTTCCTCACACCCTTAGCATGACATGACACGCATGACATCCGCTCATTAATATCGCATGACGAATAATCAGGCGCGGATCCCGGAAGGCTTCACATAACGAAGACAATCAGAGTGAACGCCTCGCGACAGCTGACCCCTTCCGCGAGCCGCATGCACACGGACACGGACATGCACGGCTTTTACTCCCGACGCATACAAACAGCTTTTTCTTCCGCCACGTACGAACAGAGCTTTTTCTTAGAACACGGACACACAAGGCTTTTACTCCCACCACGTACACAGAAAGCTTTTCCTTCCGCCACGTACAAACAAAGCCTTTTCTTCCACTACGTACACACAAACAGATTTAACTTCCACCACGTACAAACAAAGCCTTCTCTTCCGCCACGTACAAACACAGCTTTGACTCCCGCCACGTACAAACACATATTTTTCTCCCACCACGTACACACAAAGCCTTCTCTTCCACCACGTACAAAGACACCTAATTCTCCCTACGCACGAACGCCAAGAACGTGGCGCATTTCTGTCGTATATGCAAATGCTCTCGTGGGCGGAGGCGGACGAACGGCTGTGAAAGGTCGTTATAAGTGACATTATATGCTGCCATTATTTTTTTTTTTCGTGGAGACCTAGTGAATAAATCGGGCTCTCTTTTAATTCCTTCTTTCTCCTTTTAATTTTAATCTTTCTTTCTTTTTAATTCCTTCTTTCTCCTTTTAATTTTAATCTTTCTTTCTTTTTGATTCCTTCTTTCTGCCATTATTTTTCATTCCTTCTTTCTCCTTTTAATTTCAATCTTTCTTTCTTTTTAATTCCTTCTTTCTGCCATTATTATTATTTTTTTTTTCGTGGAGACTTAGTGAATAAATCGGGCTCTCGTTTAATTCCTTCTTTCTCCTTTTAATTTTAATCTTCCCTTCTTTTTAATTCCTTCTTTCTGCCATTATTTTTTTTTCATGGAGACTTGGTGAATAAATCAGGTTCTCTTTTCATTCCTTCTCTTTCCATGTGTCTTTCTTTCATTCTCTCTTCTTATCTCCATTTCCCCTTCCCATTACCTCTTCCTCTCTTGACTGTGAAAGGTCGTTTTAAGTGACATTATATGCTGCCATTATTTTTTTTTTTATGGAGACTTAGTGAATAAATCAGGCTCTCCTTTCATTCCTTCTCTTTCCATTTTTATCTTTCTTTCTTTCTTTCTCTCTACCTATTTCTATTTTCCCTTCCCATTACCTCTTCCTTTCTCTCGACTAAACATGCATGCATACGTACATACATCACACATACATACATACATACACACACACACATACACATAAATACCCACATTCATTCATACATACATATACATACATACACACACACACACACACACACATATACATAAATACGCACATTCATTCATACATACATATACATACATACATACATACACACACACAGAAGGATTCCGAAACTGTTGCCTCATTTTCAATAAACCAATAACAAAGACAAATGAAAAACTAAAAAACACAAAACCTTAATCGACAAAGTGTATTAAAGAAGCAGAAAAAAGAAGTGTAAGAATAAGACGAACGAGGAGGGGGGGTGAAAGACCAACAGGGGAGTGGGGGGAGGGAAGACAAACCTAAAAAAGGGGGAGAGGGGGGGCTGAAAAAGGAGAGGGGAGAGAGGTACGACTTGCCAGGGTATCAAAGGCATAGTGAAGAGGGGTGACGGGGGGGGAAGATACTAACCTGAATGGAAGGGTTAGAGGAAGGGAGGGGAGAGGGAGGGAGGGGGGGGAGAAGATACTAACCTGAATGAAAGGGGGAGAGGAAGGGAGGGGAGAGGGAGGGGGGAGAAGATACTACCTGAATGAAAGGGGGAGAGGAAGGGAGGGGAGAGAGTGGGGGGGGGAGAAGATACTAACCTGAATGGAAGGGGGAGAGGAAGGGAGGGGAGAGGGAGGGGGGGAGAAGATACTAACCTGAATGGAAGGGTTAGAGGAAGGGAGGGGAGAGGGAGGGGGGGGGGAGAAGATACTAACCTGAATGGAAGGGGAGAGGAAGGGAGGGGAGAGGGAGGGGGGAGAAGATACTAACCTGAATGAAAGGGGGAGAGGAAGGGAGGGAGAGAGTGGGGGGAGAAGATACTAACCTGAATGGAAGGGGGAGAGGAAGGGAGGGAGAGGGAGGGGAGAAGATACTAACCTGAATGGAAGGGGGAGAGGAAGGGAGGGGAGAGAGTGGGGGGGGGGGGAGAAGATACTAACCTGAATGGAAGGGGGAGAGGAAGGGAGGGGAGAGAGTGGGGGGAGAAGATACTAACCTGAATGGAAGGGGGAGAGGGGGGGGTATAAGACCCATCAGGAGATAGGGTGGGGGGATAACCCAAATGGAGGAGGGGGCGAAACAAATGCCTGCAGAGAATGAGTGACCTGAATGAGAGGAGGGGGAGGAGGGAGAAGAGGGGGAAGGGGAGGAAAGAGAAGAAAGGGAGGGGGAGGAGGGAGAAGAGAGGGAGGGGGGAGGAGGGAGAAGAGGGCGAGGGGAGGGGATACGACCAACCAAGAGAGAAAAGGGAAGAGGGGGGCAGAAAAAGAAAAGAAGGAAAAAAAGAAAGAAGGGAGGAAGAGGGGAGAGAGACGTGAGACAAACCCAGAAGGTGGGGGAAAGGAGGGTACGAGAGACCAAACCCAGAAGGGGGAAGAAGGGAATGAAGAATGAATGA
>NC_091580.1:26681389-26698889 GCF_042767895.1 Penaeus vannamei | reverse complement strand
TCTATTTTCTTTCTTTTAAATCCATTTTCTTTCTTTTAAATCTATTTTCTTTCTTTTAAATCTATTTTCTTTCGTATTTCCTTCCATTCGTTTCGTCCTACAACTAATACATAATTCCTCCCTTCTCTAAAACCTGAATTTTTTTCTTCTCTTTTCTTCGTATTTCTTCCTTCGGCGATTGCGTGCGCGCCTTTGGGGGTTATTGAATGCAATAAACAACCTCAATGCAATGCTCAACAATTACATTTCCATTACTTAAGGGGCATTATTGGGCTTCTGATCGCTGGTTTCTGTAATTTATCACGTCCTGTGCCGATCATTATGCAAATCTTAGCTTCCGTCTGCAATGAAAAATGGTGTTAGTGTGTGTGTGTTCATGCGCGTTTGTCTCTGTCTGTATTTCTGTTTATCTGTCTGTCTGTCTGTCTATATACCTATCTGTATCTATATGGACGCAGGGTGCGGGCGATAGAGGGAGAGGGAGAGGGAGACAGAGAGAGAGAGAGAGAGAGAGAGAGAGAGAGAGACAGAGAGAGAGAGAGAGAGAGTGAGTGAGAGAGAGAGAGAGAGAGAGAGAGAGAGAGAGAGAGAGAGAGAGTGTGAGTGAGTGAGTGAGTGAGTGAGTGAGTGAGTGAGTGAGTGAGTGAGTGAGTGAGTGAGTGAGTGAGTGAGTGTGCGAGTATGCGATTGTGTGAGTGCGTGTGCGTGTGAGCGTGTTCGCGTGTGCGTGTGCATGTGCATGTGCGTATGCTTATGTGTACGTGTACGTGTATGTGCGTGTGCATGTGCGTATGCGTATGCGTACATGTTGTGTACGTGCATGTTCGGACGTACCTATCCACAGTGCACAATACATACGCGTGTGTGCACATTATTCACCAGGAAATCACCGGCCGCAATCAAGGAGCGCATAACTACATTTCAGCGCAAGACGTCCACCATTTCAGGCCGTCGCGCTGACAAACTTAATACCTCAGCTCCATTTAGAAACAAACTAATCAACCGGCCTTCTACACGCAACCCGAACTTACATGAATCGAGAACTTAATAAAAAAGAAAACAGTAATAACACTAAAATAAAAATTTCACGTTTCAGAGCCCCATCTTTGGGCTTCGCAATTTATAAAACGTAAATAGTCTTCCTTCACGAAACACGAGAAACGAATGTAAGAAAACCAACGAGAATCCACTGAAAAAAATATATACATAGGCCTATACGAAATGAAAATAGGCCTACATTACGTTATATACAATAGACCTTAGCTCACCGGACGCGTATTTCAATAAACTGCAAAATGAAAAGATGAATAAATAAACAAATATTTCGATGCAAATCCTAAGACATTATTTGCAAAGAAGCCTATAAACCGGTTCCTGATTTTATAAACACGAACTGGCAACACACGTGATCTCAAGCCTCTGAAAACGCTTCTGCATTTCCTGGAATAGGAATAGCTCGTTTTCTGGAATAGGAATAGCTCGTTTTCTGGAATAGGAATAACTGCTTTTCTGGAATAGGAATAGCTTATTTCCTGGAATAGGAATAGCTTATTTCCTGGAATAGGAATAACTGCTTTTCTGGAATAGGAATAGCTTATTTCCTGGAATAGGAATAGCTTATTTCCTGGAATAGGAATAACTGCTTTTCTGGAATAGGAATAGCTTATTTCCTGGAATAGGAATAGCTTATTTCCTGGAATAGGAATAGCTTATTTTCAGGAATAGGAATAGCTCGTTTTCTGGAATAGGAATAGCTAATTTTCTGGAATAGGAATAACTGCTTTTCTGGAATAGGAATAACTCATTTTCTGGATTATGAATAACAACTTTTCTGGAATAGGAATGACTCATTTTCTGGAATAGAAATGACTCATTTTCTGGAATAGGAATGACTCATTTTCGGGAATTTGAATAACTCATTTTTGGGATTATGAATAACAACTTTTCTGGAATAGGAATAACTAATTTTCTGAAGTAGGAATAACTCACTAGAATAGGAATAGGTCAGTTTCTGGAATAGGAAGAACTACTTTTCTGGAATCGGAATAACCCACTTTCTGGAATAGGAATAGCTCACAATGACGAACTCCAACATAAACAGATGAATATAAACGATTACGCAAAAAACAACCTATAATATATAAACAAAGTCATGAAAATATATAAATAGGACCATGATAATCAGGATGAATGTGAACTTAATTATGAACACGATAATGTGAACTTAATTATGAACACAATAATTTGAAAATTATGAACACGGTAATGTGAACTTAATTATGAACACGGTAATGTGAACTTAATTATGAACACAATAATTTGAACTTAATTATGAACACGATAATGTGAACTTAATTATGAACACAATAATTTGAACTTAATTATGAACACGATAATGTGAACTTAATTATGAACACATTAATTTGAACTTAATTATGAACACGATAATGAGAACTTAATTACGAACACGATAATGTGAACTTAATTATGAACACGATAATGTGAACTTAATTATGAACACGATAATGTGAACTTAATTATGAACACAATAATTTGAACTTAATTATGAACACGATAATGTGAACCTAATTATGAAAAAATATCAACACGAATATCAAAATAAATAAAATGATCATCAAAATAAAAAAGGGTCATAAAAATTAATAAAATAACAATTAGAATATATATAATGAGTATGAAAATGCTAATCACAATGAACATAATCTTACAGAATCTCCATCAAAACATATAATGTAATCGTTAAAATTACCATAAACACGATTATGAAAAATAACACAAACACGCATATGGAAATGAAGATAATAAATTCGTGGAGCGCAAAATATGAATATGATTATAGATATGAATATGATCATGATGAGCAAGAAATACGAATAATAACAATGCGGTTAAAAAATATCGCTATATATGGGCGGTGGTGTAGATAATCATTATAATAACAATAATAATAACAGCATAATGCTAGAGATAAGGTAAGTAGTGATATGCATAACAACAACAACAACAACAACAACAATCATAATAATAATAATAATGATAATGATAATAATAATAATAATAATAATAATAATAATAATAATAATAATAACAAAAAAATAATATCAACAATGATTTTCATAATAATAATAACAATAATGACAATGATAACAACAACAACAATAACGATAAAAGTAATAATAATGATAAAAATAACAATAAAAATGTCAACAACAATAACGATAAAAAAAAATCTTCGTCCAGCTTTGATTCTTCCTCCACAACCTTCCGCACTCACGACTCGGACATCCCCCCCCCCTCCAGCGCTCGTTAGCAAACACCCCCCACCCCCACATACCCACCAACACCCCCCACCCCATCCCACCCCCAACCCCCACCCCCACCCCCGCCCCTCCCTAACGATAAAACGCATCCTGAGTGCGTTTCCTTCGTCGAGTCAATCCTAATACTCGGTGCTCGACGTTTTAAAACATTCATTTCCGACATTAATTTCAACCACGAATGTAGAATGATTTTGAGTTTTTTTTTTTTTCTTTCTTTCTTTCTTTTTCTTTTCTTTAGCTTGACACGTTTTTTTTTTTTTTTTTCTTCTTCTTTTCTTTTGTCTTTCTTTCTTTTCTTTTCTTTTTCTTTAGCGTGTCTCCGAAACTCCCTATATTTCTAATTGAATTTGTTTTTTATCCATACGTATTTTATTTTTATTTTTTTTTTTTTTTTGCGTCTCCAAAACTTCCTATATTTCTAAATTAATTCATTTTTTTCTCATCCATACGTATTTTTTTTTTCTTTTCTTTAGCATGTCTCCAAAACTCCCTATATTTCTAAATTAATTTATTTCTTATCCATACGTATTATTACTCAATTCATTTTTTTTTCTAGCATTTATGTCGTCTTTGTCATTCTTTATAAACCTCATCTTTCTAAAGACACTTCCACAAATATAAATCTAACTTCATTAATTCCAGATAATTTTTTTATATATCTATTATACATCTTCCTACGTCTACCTGCACCTTCCTCCCTCCCTTCTAAAAACATTTTCCAAAAATTTCCATGATTATTTTGATCATCCCTATTTTTTCCCGACGTTTTCTAAAATTTCCAAGAATATTTTCATCCCAAACTATTTTTTCCCGAGGATTTTCTAAAATTTCCAAGAATATTTTTTTTCATTCCAAACTATTTTTCCCGAATATTTTCTAAAATTTCCAAGAATATTCTTATCATCCCAAACTATTTTTTCCCAAAGAATTTTCTAAAATTTCCAAGAATATTCTTATCACCCCCAACTATTTCCCCCCCGCACATCGTACTCATCTTCCTTTTCTCAAGTCACTTTCGAAAATCTTAATCCACCTCCGCCGTTACCCCGTCCCTCGCCTTGACCTCCAAGTGCGAATCCTGAAAGTCTGCAATTTTAACTTCCTCGCGGAAAATCTATACTTAATACCGCTTCATGACGGCTAAACACTAGATTCGGCGAAATTATCATCTGCAAATTACACACTCGCGTTTTCGTATTGTTAATTGTTCAAAAATTCGGCATTATATACGGGCGGTTGGCGGGGCGCGAGAGTGTGGCACTGCCTTGGCCCCCTCGGCACGACCCCTCGCCCTGGCACCCTCGCCCGTCCCTCGGTGCGCACAACTCGCGACGGTCACGCCCCACGAGAGCGGAGGAAGAGGGAGAGCTCGAGGGCGGGGACGCGGTCGCCACAGATACATCCTGAGGGTGAATGAAACTCCTCATTGCAACCGTGCATGTGGAATTGCAAGTGACGTGTTGAAGCTGCAACATTTCGCTGTCGTCGCATGCCTGGGCCCTCGCGCTTCCGGCTCGCAAGTTCAACTATTCAGTCAACAGACTTTATGGGCAATACACTCCCCGATTCCCCTTTGTGACACGTGGCTTAATATTCTTTATGATTATAAAACCCACAGCTGAGACGGAATATAATTCGAAGGAACAATATGATAATCCAAACTTAGAATTTACACGTATGTTTTTTTGAGATCTGGAACATGCCATTGTGTTTACATTCTCGCATTAGTATATCTGGAACAACATATCACATTAAACACCTAGCAAATAATAAAAATGTAATATCATTTTGTCTTCATGAAAATATCACTCAGCAACTCGGTCTAGAAAACACGTCATCCACCAAAGTAACATTTAACACATTTTAATTTCCTCGTGAATCTCCTACGGACAATAAAATAATTTTCAAAGACCACACAGAGATCCCTCGATATTTCTAGCTTCATCACTCCTTTTTTTCTTTACATTTTGCCTTCCTTTTCTTTAAAAAACACAGACTTAAACGTTCAGCCTTCGCATGAACCGCCTCTCGAGCCACTACTATTTCCACCGTCACAGTAAGCAAATGCACAGCAATTAGCCTCTTGCACAAGCGCCCCTTCCAGTTCCTCGCCCCGCATCGCCGAGCGTCCGCACCTCCACGCATCCACCACCACCACTGCCCAAGTCGCTATAAAGTACGCTAATAAAAGCCCAGGTACAGCGTGAGTTCCAGCAGTATCAGCTGGCGCGGCAGCAGTAGCGGACGGTGTCTCCGCCGGCCGACCTCCTGTCTTACTCTACCCTTGTGTCTCCTGCACGCACCTTCACACCTCGCCTCCCCGCCCCTTCCCCGCCCCTTGCCCCTATTCCTCACGTTGCCCTTCCCTAAGGCGACTGTATCATCCTTCTCCGTACTTCATTCTGCCTCTCTCGCTTCACCGAGGATACGAAGCGAAGGAGAGCCGAGAAACGCAAGAGCGAAGACCCAGTCGCTTTATTACGTCAGGACATATGAACCATATCCACGTTGACAAAAGTAGAAATGTATGAAGGAGAATGAATATCTTCACAAGAGTCAGGACATAGGCTTAATTACCACGATTCTTCCATGCCGATACCCTGACCCATATTCCTCATATGCGGTTTTCCTCACTCCATTACCCTGATACACTCCTAATAAATGCGTTATACCCCCAAGCCTCCTGTGGGTTCGCATAGCACGCTAAAGTCAAGGTCAGCGAAATGAGCAATAAAAAACTATTACTGCTTGCTTTATCTCTTTTATCACTTGAAAGGAGGGGGGAAAACCCAATGCCCTTGCGAGTATACGTAGAAATGAAGTAGTAAAACCCGCACGGGATCGAAGGAACGCAAAATATCCACCGCTAAATTAACCCCTCGTGAAAAGTACGGGTACAGGTCGCCTATTTTTCCCCTTCGAGTATGAATAACAAGAATAACGAAAGGAATAACAATACGAAGAGTATGAATAACAAGAATAACGAAAGGAATAACCAGACACCAAAATGTCGTATCAGGGTCTCTCGCGTGCTCTATGTCGAGCCAACTTCTCGACTTCTCGCGCTCTCCGCCGGGGACGAGCTCGGCGCTGCCTTCCAACTTCGCCGAATATCAACTTCCCCAACAGAGAGCTGTATTTCGGAGGGTGATATGCCAGGCGATGACACGGCCGTAATTACAGGTCATAACCCGAGTGCGAACAAGAAGGTCCCGAGTACGCACACGTGGCGCCGGCTGAGGTTGTGCATGCGATTCCCTTCCCCCTTTCTCTCCCTCCCTCTTCCCTTCTCTCTCTCCCCTCCCTTCCTCTTCCCTCAATCTCTCCTCTCCCTTCCTCTTCCCTTAATCTCTCCTCTCCCTTCCTCCATCTCTCTCTCTCCCCTTCCTCCCTACTCCCCCCCACCTCTCTCTCTTTCTCATTCTCTCTCTCTCTCCCTTCCTCTTCCCTCCTTCCCTCCCTCTCCTCCTTCCCTCCCTCTCCTTCCTCCCTTCACCCCCCCCCTTCCTCCCCTCCCCAATACCCCCAACCTCCTCCCTTTCTTCCTTCTTCCCTGCATCAGCATTCCAATCTCGTCCTCCTGTTTATCCTCTCATTCCTAAGGGACACTTCGGAATGAAGAGCGGAGCCCTAATGAGCTCAGCGTACGACCCCCTGAAGCGACATGACGCACGGAGAAACGACGCAAAAGGAATAAAAATCTGTGGACTTTTAAAGGCCCATTAACGGAAGTCGTACTCCTATTAACAGGGACTCAATCGTTCTCCTATTAAGAGGAACTCCACCGTTCTTCTCTCAATAGGGACTCTACCGTACAACTATTAACAGGGACTCCACCGTATTCCTATGTACAGGGACTTCATCGTACTCCTATAAACAGGGACTCCATCGTTCTATTAACAGGGACTCAACCGTACTCCTATCAACAGGGACTCAACCGTACTCCTATTAACAAGGACTCTGCCGTACGCCCATTAACAGGGACTCTGCCGTACGCCCATTAACATGGGACTCAACCTCCCATGACCCATCAAACGTCTGATTCCGTGACAGATCTGGACGATAACAAACCGGGAAGTCAAAACATCGCTCACGGCAACGGAATCGCAGATCGAGGCGATGATCATTTCCTGCTGGAGGAGGAGGAGGAGGAGGAGGAGGAGGAGGAGGAGGAGGAGGAGGAGAAGAAGAAGAAGAAGAAGAAGGAGAAGGAGGAGGAGGAGGAGGAAGAAGAAGAAGAGGAGGAAGCAGAAAAAGAAAAAAGAAGAAGAGGGAGAGAAACGACGGAGGAAAAGGAGGGGGAGGGGAAGGGGGAAGAGGAGAAGGAAGAGACGGAGGAGGAGGAGGAGGGGACGGAGGAGGAAGAGGAGGAGACGGAGGAAGAGGAAGAGGAGGAGGGAGGGAGAGAAACGACGGCGGAAAAGGAGGAAGAGGAGGGAGGGAGAGAAACGACGGCGGAAAAGGAGGAAGAGGAGGAGCAAGAACTCACCTTCAGCCCGTGATCGTTAAACACACAATACATTGCGTTACAAAGATCCTTTCCTTCGCCCCTTCCCCCTCTCCCCTTTCCCCTCCCCCCCTCCAACCTCGCTAACAATACACGCCCTGCTCCCCTCGCCCCTCACAAGCCCTCACCATAATCGCGTTCCCCTCACAATCTTCTCGAAGCCAGTCCCCGTCCTCCCTCTCCCCTGCCCCGGTTTCCCCTCCCTCCTCCGGTTTTCCCTCGCAACCCCTTTCCCCCTTTTTAGCTCAACTGCTGTAGTTCTCCATAAAAGACACAGTTTCCCCTCGTCGACTAATTCACACTCACCTTCCCCTTGCCCTTCCCGCCATCCCTTTTCCCCTTCTTCCTCCAACCCCCTCCTTTCCCCTCTTTCTCCTACCCCCTCCTTTCCCCCTTCTTCCTCCAACCCCCTCCTTCCCCCTCCTTTCCCCCCTCTTCCTCCAACCCCCTCCTTTCCCCCTCTTTCTCCTACCCCTCCTTTCCCCTCTTCCCCCTCACCCTCACCTCCTTCATACCTTCATCCTCATCCTTATCACTCAGCCGCAGTCACGCCCTCTATGCGGTCGGTCCACATACATGTTTGTGACTTGTCTAGATGCACGCACGCAGCATGTTCCAGACATGTTACCAGCTGTGTTTTGGGTTATTTCTTTCGGATCTGAAGTCCCGCTCTAACCCTCTCTCCAACTTGACTCGAAAGGCTTAAAGGTAGTAGTAGTATTAGCAGTACTACTAGTAGTCATAATAGTAATAGCAACAACAGCAGCAGCAGCAGTAGAAGTAGAAGTAGTAGTAGTAGTAGTAGTAGAAGAAGAAGTAGTAGTAATAGTATTGTTAGTAGTAATAGTAGTAATAGTAGTAGTAGTAGTAGTAGCTGTAGTAAGAATAGTAGTAGCAGCAGCAGTAATAGTGGTGGTAGTAACAGAAGTAGTAGTAGTAGTAGGATAGTAGTAGTAGTATAGTAGTAGTAGCAGTAGTAGTTGTAGTAGTAGTAGTAGTAATTATATTAGTAGTAATAGCAGTAGTAGTTGTAGTAAGAGCAGTAGTAGCAGCAGCAGTAGTGGCGATGGTCGTAATAGAAGAAGTAGTAGTAGATAAACAATAACAAGAGGCTCCTCCGAGACGCGTGCGATCGGGCCGACGACGCCAGCGACGCAGCAGCGTGCCACCAGAGGCGTGATCCGCCGAGTAACCGATCACGCAAATCCCCCCCCACCCCCTCCCCTCCCCTATCCTCCCTCCCCTCTTCCCTCCATCCCTTCTCCCTTCCCCATTCCCTCCCCTCCTTCCTCCTCCCTTCGCCCTCCCTCCCTTCCTCCCCTCTTTCCTCCCTTCCCTCTCCTCCCTTCCTCCTCCCTCCCTCCCTCCTCCCACCTACGTCTCGGAATTCCCACTCGGCGTGACGGCCCGACGGAGGCTCGAGGCGTCACGTCACGCTAATGAAACTCCCCGTCACGAACCGTTTCCGCGAATCGACGCAGATCACAGACGCCGGACGAGGTCGAAGGTCGAGAGGGACCGGTGAGAGGAGTCGTGGAAAAGGTCGTCGGAGGAGGAAAGGAGGAAGGAAGCGGAGGTCTTTCCTTTGGGGAGAAAAGAAGGAGAAGAAAAGGTTTTTGTTTGTGTGTGTATGTGTTTGTGAGAGAGGGAGAGAGGGAGAAAGGGAGAGAGAGAGAGAGAAAGAGACGAGAGAAAAAGAAAGAGAAAAAGGAAGAAAGAGACGAGGGAGAAAGAAAGAGATAGAAAAAAGAGACGAGGGAAAAAGAGAGGCGAGAGAGAAAGAAAGAAAGTGAGAGACAGAGACCGACAGACAGAGACAGAGACCGAAAGAAAGCGCGCAAGCACACGCGTACACCTCAACCCGTGTATGCCTGCGTCCATGAACGTAAACGCGTACGAACATGCAAGCACAGGCGTGCATCAAGACACCCAACGTCACCCTTGTTTCACGCCAAGACCTCCGGGCGTCCTGTACCTCCCTTAACCCCCCCTCCCCTTCGCCCCCTCCCCTCCCTACCCGCCCGCCCGCCCGCTCACGCCCACAATTCCCGCCTCCTCGCGCCTCCGAAAGGTATTCTTTCATTTTTTTCTTCTCACTTTTCCGGAAAATCTTCGGGTGATTGACAGCCTCCGTTCCACTCGATTACAGGTTGATGTGGACGGCGCACATTAGCGGGTATTATCTTTGTGCTTCCATGATTCCCGGGTGTGTGCGTGCGTGCGCGTGCGTGAGGCGTGGGTGCGTGTCTAGGGGCGGGGCTGGGTAGGGGGGGGCGGGTTGGGCTGCCATGCGACCGCAACTTTGCCACAAAACTAGCGCCTTCGGTGGCCGGTGCGGCGGAGGGAAGGACCTCGCGCGCGGATGGGCCGCTTGCTCACGGACGGACTTGCACGCAGACACACGAATAAAAACACACAAGCACACGCACATACATACGCACACACACATACATACGCACACATACATACATACGCACACACACACACACACACAAACACATAGACAATAACAAATACATACACAATAACAAATACATACATACACACACACAATAACAAATACACACACACACACATACACGCACGCACATCCACACACACTCACAAGGTCTATATAACCTTGCATACACACACACACACATAAAATCATATATACGAGCTTATAAACGTATAAATGAGGGCCTCCTCACACAAACAAAAGAGTCCGATATATAAACTCCTAACGAGTTTTAGGAGAGCCTGAGGGGAAATAAAAATGAATGAGACGTACATGCGTTTGTACACAGAAGCACGACTGTGTACGCACATCTGAAAATACGCACACGGCTACGTAAGCGTCTGTACCGGCTATGTACACAAATCTGAACATATACGCACGAATGTACACGCAAATCTGGGCATATACGCACACGGCTGCGTAAGCAAGTCTGCCCATATACGCACGGCTGTGTACGTAAACCGGTACATACACGCACGACTGTGTACGCAAGTCAGTGTATCAAAGCCATAATACTAACGTTGATATCAAAGCAACAGAAGATAAATTTTAGGAGGATTTTTTTCTTTTTATTCTTAATGGAGAGAGGGGGAGGGGGAGGAGGGAGAGGATGAGGGTCAGGAAAGGGGGAGGGGGAAGAATAAGGGAGAAGAGAAGGAGGAATAATACGAGCGGAGGGAGGAGGAGCAAAAAAGGGAAGAATAAGCAGAGAAGGGCTAGGAGGAGAGAGAGGGGGGGGGGGGGGGAAATGACACAGATTAAGAGCAGTGACACGGACAGGTTGTTGTCACCCCGTTCGGCACCGCGGCGCGACACCGTGTCAAGAGTTTAGACAAGACATCGCTGTAGCGCCCAGGAACGAATGGCTATGACAGGCCCACCAGCGTGACGCCACGAGACGACAGCTCAAAACCCCGGGGAAGGGGGGGGGGAGGGGGAGAGAGTGGCACGGTGCCAAAACCGGGAAAGAAAGAAAGAAGGACCTAAGACCTAAATTCACAAGATCTGGCGTCCCGTGAACTATGACCTAATTTCACAGGGTCTAGCATCCCGTGACCCAAGACCCAAGTTCACAAGGTCTTGCATCCCGTGACCCAAGACCCAACGTTCACAGGGTCTAGCATCCCGTGACCCAAGACCCAACGTTCACAGGGTCTAGCATCCCGTGACCCAAGACCCAACGTTCACAGGGTCTAGCATCCCGTGACCCAAGACCCAAGTTCACAAGGTCTTGCATCCCGTGTCAGGTCCGGTCAAGTGTGACGGAATGATTGACGAGGCGCTGGCATGACTCAGCGGCGGCGATGCCACACCATCACGAGGTCATAAAGCAGCGAGCGACAGTCGTGTGCGTGGACGGAGGCTCGTAATAAGCGGCGTGTGTGTGCATGTGTGTGCGTGTGTGCGTGTGTGCGTGTGTGTGTGTGTGTGTGTGTGTGTGTGTGTGTGTGTGTGTGTGTGTGTGTGTGTGTGTGTGTGTGTGTGTGTGTGTGTGTGTACGTACGTGACTTTCTGTCTTTGTCTGTTTATCAGTCTGACTGTCAGTCACTCAATCTGTCAATTTTTCTGTCTTCTTTCCTATCAGCCTGTCAATCTACCCGCCACTCTCTCTCTGTCTCTTTATCTATACGTCTATCTACCCGTCTATCTGTCAATCAGCCTCTTCCCCTCTCTCCTTCCTCCCTTCAGTCTCCCTTTCTACCTACCCATCCAACACTCCCCTCAGATACGACAAAGCCAATAGCAGAAACCATATCAAATGAACCTCTTTTTCTTTAATGTGGTTTAAATTCGTCTCGAGTCGGCGGCTGTCGAGAGCGTGTGTGTGTGTGTGTGTGTGTGTGTGTGTGTGTGTGTGTGTGTGTGTGTGTGTGTGTGTGTGTGTGTGTGTGTGTCTGTGTGTGTGTGTGTGTGTGTGTGTGTGTGTGTGTGCGTGTGTGTGCGTGTGTGTGTGTGTGTGGGTGCGTGCGTGGGTGCGTGCGTGCGTGTGTGCGTGTGTGTGTGCGCGTACGTGTGTGTGCGTGTGTGTGTGTGTGTGTACGTGTGCGTGCGTGTGCGTGTTTATGTGTGTACGCGTGTGTATGTGTGTTTAATTTCGATTTAATTTGTTACTCGATCACGTATTCTATTCCTGTAACCGTTTATGACTCTTAAACATATTACCGCCATTACCATTACTTAGAATCTCAAAGCTCATTTACGTAAAGCATTTTGGCTCCACATTTCCTGTCCTCTTTCATCTCTACATTTTTGTTTTACTTTTTTATGTAAAGAATAAGAGTCGATACATTCAAACCAAGACTTTTGTTTACTTAAATTATCTTGACTGAATAAAAATCTAATTCCATTTAGATTAAACATACGCCATTTCTTCTTTCGTTCTTAACATGAATCTCTTAGCAAAAAATAAAACATAATAATAATAATAATAATAATAATAATAAAAATAATAATAATAATAATAATGGGAATTTTAACAATTACAATAATGACAATAATAATAATGATGATAATAATGATAATTCTACTAATAATAACAATGATAACAGTAATAATGAGGATGAGGATGATGATAATAATAATAATAATAATAATAATAATAATAACAATAAAATAAAACAAATAACAATAAGAATAACAACAAAATAACAGTATCAATATTGGTAACAACAATCATAACAACAATAAAAATGATGATAATACTAACAACAACAAAAGCAACACCAACACTAATCACGCCAGACAAACAGACACAAAACGGCCTATCTCCCCCCCGCCCCCCCTTCGGTGTCCATTCGTCTGCTGTCAGTATTTCTTCCCTTTAACTCTCACTCTGTCACGTGATCAGGATTTTTCCTTTCGTTTCGCCACGCTTCGAAGTCTGCACGATACGGATTTTCATTCATATGCTTCCCCCACTCCAACTCCCCAAACTCCCCCTCTATCCCCACTCCACCTCCCCACTCCCCCCCTATCCCCCCTCCACCTCCCCAAACTTCCCTACCCAACTCCTCAAACTCCCCAACTCTACCTCCTTCTCATCCCTACCCCCCACTCCAACTCCCCACTACCCCTATCCCCACTCCAACTCCCCAATATTTTCTACTCCATCTCCCCAAACTCCCTCTATCCCCACTCCAACCTCCCCACTCCCCCCTATCCCCACTCCACCTCCCCAAACTTTTCTACTCCATCTCCCCAACCTCCCCTACACAACTCCTCAAACTCCCTTACTCTGCCTCCGTCTCATCCTCCCCCACCCCCCACTCCCCACTCGCCCTCCCCACACTCCCCCACTCCACTTCCCCAAACTCCCCTACTCTACCTCCCTCTCATCTTTTTCCTACTCTCTCGCCCTCCGTCTCTCTTCCTTCCCTATCCTCCTTCTCCCCCTACTCTACTCCCCCCTTCCTATCCCTCTTCCTCCTCCCTTTACTCTCCTCTTCCCCCCTTCCTCCTCCTCCTCCTCCTCCAGTATACCGCCGGCGACCCGTCCGTACCCGTATATCCTTCATACAACGTAATATGACGTGCCCCGTCTCCAGCGCCCTCTCGAAGGGGTAGCAACGTAACCCCCCTAAAAACATTCGCCATTTATCACACTAGACGCGAAGGCACTCGGCCATCTCTTTACACACTTTTCTTTCTCTTATTTTCATATTTCCACTGTTCATAATCCATTTTTTCTTCTCTTCTACTCCCTTTTTCCTCTTTTTCTCAATCTCCAATTACGCTTCCATCTCTCTTTTTCTTCCTCCCTCCTCCTCTCGCCTTCGGGAACCACCTCCAGATTCCCGATTCCCGACTGATTCCAACAGACGCCGAAACCATGAATCAGACAGGATAGACAGGGAAAAAAAAGACAGATAAGAGAACCCGCGTCCTATCCCCCCCTATCCCCCCTCCGTCCCCCCCCCCCCATCCTCTAGCCCTATCCTTCGGCCGCAGCGATCAGGCTCCTATCCCCCGAGCCACCGATAATCCTCCCCAGTCCACCCTATCCCCCCCCCCGTCCCCCCCCTCCTCTAGCCCTATCCTTCGGCAGCAGCGATCAGGCTCCTATCCCCCGAGCCACCGATAATCCTCCTAATCTGGGGATTCCGAAATTCCAGGTATTTTGGGGCGACTGCATCCCGCGGCGCTGAGCTTTTCTCTGATATTCTTTATCCTCGTTATCTTTATTAATATCAGTATCATCATTATCATTATTACGATCAATATCATTATCATTATCACTATCAAAATCATTATTATCATTATTACTATCATCATTATCATTATCACTATCAATACCATCATTATCATTATTACTATCAGCATTATTATTATCGTTATTACTGTCAACATCATTATCATAATTACTATCAACATCATCATTATCACTATACATATTCTTATCGTCACCATCACTATTCCTATCCTCACCATCATAACACTCTCATTATCAAAACACTATTAATATTTCAACATTACTACTAGTATAGTATTACATCACTAGTACTATACGGCCTCTATTATGATCACCATCATTATCATTACCATCATCGCATCACCATAATCATTATCACTGCAACTACTACTATTACCATTACCATCATCCTCATTATCATTGCCACTACTACCACTATTATCATCACAATCATCATTACCACAACCATCATCATCACCGAAACCTTTCATCATCATCATTAGACGGGAAAAAGGAACATATAAGCTCATCATCTAAATATGCAATATGACTTGAAGAACATCCGGGAAGCCGACCTTCAGAGTGCCATCTACGGGCACTGACGGCACTCACACGAATGCACGCACACGCAAAGATGGAGGGGTGGATGGGAAGGAGAATGGGAGGGAGGAAGGAAGGGAGTATGGGAAGGAGAGGGGGGGAGGGAGGGAGAGAGGAAAGGTGGAAATTAGAGAGAGAGAGAGAGAGAGAGAGAGAGAGAGAGAGAGAGAGAGAGAGAGAGAGAGAGAGAGAGAGAGAGAGAGAGAGAGAGAGAGAGAGAGAGAGAGAGAGAGCAAGGAAGAGAGCAAGGAAGAGAGAGAGCAAGGAAGAGAGCAAGGAAGAGAGAGAGCAAGGAAGAGAGAGGGAAAGAAAGGAAGAAGACAGAGATAAGAAGTCAGAAAAGGATTTAAAAAAACATGAGAATCAAGATTGTACACACACACCCCAGACACAAACCAACAAACAGACAAACAAACAGACAGACAGACACGCACAAGCCCACAGTCTCACAGCAGCAGCAGCAGAGAGCACGAAACGTACCACAAGACTTGCCAGGACTATGTATCAATATCTTTAAAAGGCACATTGTTCCCGAGGACTCTGCCGGCACGCGAACACCCCCCCCCCTCCCCCCTCTTCCCATCTGATCCCCTCTTTTGACCCCCCTCCTCCTCTCTTCTGACCCCCCCTTCCTCCCCTATTCTGACCCCCCTCATTCTCCTCACTTCTGACCCCACCTCCTCCTCCTTCCTGACCCCCCTTCCTCCCCTATTCTGACACTCCCCCCCTCCTCTCCTCTTTGACCTCCCTCCTGACCCCCCTTCCTCCTCATGACCCCCCTCATCCTCTCCTCTTTGACCCCCTCCTCCCCCTTTCATTTTGACCCCCTTTGACCCCCGTCTTCCTCCTCCTCCTTTCTGTCCCCCCACCCCCTCCTCCCTCCTTTCTGTACCCCCCACTCCCCTCCTCCCTCCTTTCTGACCCCCCTCCTCCCTGTTCTACCCCCCCTCCTCCTCCCCCTTCTAACCCCCCCCCCTCCTCCCCCCTTCTAACCCCCCCCCCCCTTCAGACCCCGCCACCAGCCACACCTGACCCCCAGACGCGATATTCAACCGGTATGCAAGCACACACACCAGCAGCTGGTATGGCGGCCACCTGTTGTAAAGACCGCGCCTGGTTTTAAATGCGTCTTTTTACAGCGGGGAAATGGCGTCCTAAAAATACTCGGCCGGGGAATGGAAGGGAATGAACGCGGCTTTGTTTTCTACGTGAGGACGGGATGCAGATGCGTATGCACGAAAGCACGCACGCACGACACACGTTAACAAAAAAAACAACACACGCAAAATAAAACATACATACACACACATACACACACACGTAAACAAGAAAAAAACACACACAAAAAGCATAAACATACACGTGCACAAAACACATACACACAAAAAATATACACAAAAACACACACTCACACACAAAAACATAAACACAAATAAAATACACACAAAAACATAAACACATACACAAATACACACAAACACACACACACACACACACACACACACACACACACACACACACACACACACACACACACATACACAAAAACAGAAACGCACACAAACAAACACGCACACGCCCCACAGATCAAACGCTCTCGACAGACACGGACTCGAGACGAATTTAAACCACATTAAAGAAAAGAGAGAGACAAAAAATAAAAAATAAAAAAGAGAGATAGAGAAGACAGACGTAAAAATAGATTAAAATATGTTGCCACGCGCCCTGCCAGAGTTCTCATACACGGACTTATCAACCGGCCCTTGCTACCCCCCCCCCTTCTCTCTCCCTCCTCCCCCTAACCCCCCAGGGCTCCCAATCTTTGTACTTTTCTCTCTTCTCTTTCTTCCCAATCATCGTCTCTGCCTTCTTTCCCTAAATTCTAATTCTTATTCTTTCCCTCTCCTCTTTCTCCCCAATCATCGCCTTTATCTTCTCTCCCTTATTACTAATCTTGATTCTTTCCCTTTCCTCTTTATTCCCGATTATCGTCATTATTTTCTCTCCCTTAATATTAATCCTAATTCTTTCCCTCTCCCCTTTATTCCCAATCATCGTTTCTTCCTTCTCTTCCTTATTACTAATTCTCATTCTTTCCCTCTCCTCTATCTTCCCAATCATCGTCTTTCCCTTATTACTAATTCTTATTCTTTCCCTCTCCTCTTTCTTCCCAATTATCGTCTTTATCTTCTCTCCCTTATTACCTATTCTTATTCTTTCCCTCTCCAATTTATTCCCAATCATCGCCTTTTCCTTCTCTTCCTTCATTTCGCATGTTACTTATTTTTTTCCATTCTCTTCACACGTTTTCCAATCATTGTACTTCCTTCATCTTTACTTCCAATCATCATTCTTTCCCCTTTTCT
>NC_091580.1:26658889-26671389 GCF_042767895.1 Penaeus vannamei | reverse complement strand
AAGACCCCCCCCCCCACCCCACCCCAACAACACACGAATATACCTAACTTGCCCCCATTGCTATCGTCTGATCTCGAACAAACACTCGTCCCCTCACACTTTCCCCTTTCCCCTCCCCTCCCCTCCCCTACACTCTCACCTTCCACTTTTTCCCCCTTCACACTTTCCCCTTCCCCCTCTCCCCCACTCCCCTCCCCTCACTTTCCCCTTCTCCTCCCTCCCTCCTCCACACCCTTCCCCTCTCCCCTCTCTCTCCCACTCCCCTCCCCTCACACTATCCCCACTCCCCCTCCCCTCCCTCCCCTCACACTATCCCCTCTCCCTCTCTCCCTCCCCTTTCCCCTCACACTATCCCCTCCCCTCCCCACTCCCCTCACACTATTCCCTCCCCCTCTCTCCCCCCCTCCCCTCACACTATCCCCTCTCCGCCTCCCCTTTCCCCCTCACACTCCCGCCTTCCCCCTCCCCTCCCCTCACACTTCCCCCGTTCCCGCTCTCCCCCACTCCCCTCCCCTCACACCTTCCCTTCTCCCACTCCTCTCCCCTCACCTCCCCCTCCCCCTCCCTCCCCACTCCCCTCCCCTCACACTATCCCCTCCCCCCTCTCTCCTCCCCACCCACTCCCCTCCCCCCATTTCCCCTCGCAAACAGGTCATTTCGTAATTACCCTCTTATCGCTCCGATCACGATGACATCATCAAAGAACATTACTCCAACAGTGACATGACAGCATGACAGCTATAGGAGGGCTTCTTGAGTCATAAGAAAAAAAAAGAAATAAAAGACATGACAGTTATAAGTTTCTTGAGTCGTGGCGGAGTTAGGAAACAGAGAAATAAAAATTGGACGCAGAGAAAGGAACGCTAAATTTGTGGATAGATAGAATTTAGACACAGAGGAAGGAGCGATAAATTTGTGGATAGATAGAAGTTAGACACAGAGGAAGGAACGATAGATTTGTGGATAGATAAAAATTAAAAACAGGAAGGAACGATAAATTTGTGGATAGATAAAAATTGGACACAGAGGAAGGAGCGATAAATTTGTGGATAGATAAAAGTTAGACACAGAGGAAGGAACGATAAATTTGTGTACAGATAACAAATGGACACAGAGGAAGGAACGATAAATTTGTGTATAGATAAAAATTAAAAACAGGAAGGAACGCTAATCTTGTGAATAGCTAAAAAAAAAAACAGAGGAAGGAACGCTAAATATGTGGATAGATAAACAAGGATAAGGAGAGAACGAAAGAGCTTGGTGCCAAAGAAGAACCAAGAAGAGGAAGAAAAAAAAGAATGAGAGAAATTGACGACTAAGAACCTACGCGAAAGAGACAATGAGACGCCAAAGAAACAAAAGACAAAGAAATAATAGGAAGAGAGAGAGCTGTTGGCGCCAAAAGAACGAGCTTGAAGAGGCATAAGAGAACCATAAACAATAATGGCGCTCAGATGATCAAGACCAGATAAAGGGACGAGAAATATTGGCGCAAAAAAAAAAAAAAAAAAAAGATCGCTGAGACAGAGGGAAGAGAAAAATTGGCGCCAAAAATGATCGCTAAAACAGGGACGAGAGATATTGGCGCCAAAAACGATCGCTGGGATAAAGGGATGAGAAAAAATGGCGCCAAAAATGACCGTTAAAACAGGGACGTGAGAAATTGGCGCCAAAAAGATGATCGCTGAGACAAAGGCACGAGAAAAATTGGCGCCAAAGAACGAGCGTTGGAACACGAAAGGACGAGAAAATTGGCGGCAAAAAAATCGATAGCTAAGACACAAGGAATCGAGAGAAGACGCCAAAATACGAGAACGAAGAAACAAAAAACACGAGAGAAAATGGCGCCAAAAAGCGATCGCGAAGAGACAATAGGAACAAGAAACAAAATTTCGCCAACCTACGAGAACGGAAAGACACGAAAGAAAATAAGAGAAATCGGTCAAAGAGACCCAAAAAGACAAAGAGAGAGAGAGAGAGAGAGATAAAAAAAAATCGGTCACCGCTAAAAGAAGACCCCAAAAAGACCAAAAATTCGATCACCACCAAAATAAGAGACCCCAAAACACCAGAAAAAAATCCACCACAACCAAAATATCGACCCCCCCCTCCCCCCTCCCCCCCCAAAGAAAAAAAAAAAATTGTCACCACCTTCCCCGGGCGCAGCGAAAGCCCCAAAGGAACGCCACGTGATTGGCTGTTGTTCCTGCCTTCTCATTATCAGCTTGGAACAAAAGTCGCGTGCGGGATGTACGGCGGTCAGCGATTCCTTGGCTCATTTCACATTACCATTACCATTTTTTGGGTTCGTAGCGCGAGGGTGGGAATGTCGCTTTGAAGGTGTGGGAGTGGGGAAGGGTAGGATGGGAAGATAGGTAGGGTAGGATGGGGAAGGTGAGGAGGATGGTGGGGAGGGGTAGGATGGGACAGATGGGGAGGGTGGGATAGGATGGGGATATGGGGAGTGTGAGGGGTAGGATGGGGAGAGATAGAGGGTGAGGAGGGTGAGATGGGGAGATGGGGAGGGTGGGGATAGGATGGGGAGATGGGGAGGGTAGGATGGATTAGATGGGGAGATGGAGAGGGTGGGGGTAGGATGGGGATTTGGGAAGCGTAGGATGGGTCAGATGACAAGGGTAGAATGAGGAAAATAAGAAGAGCGAGAAGAACAAGACAGGATAGGAAAAGGAAATCATCCAAAAAGGAACCCGACTCTTCGCCAACAAAACCGACCCGACCCGACCAATCCCCCCCCCCCCCGGATTAGCCCCGACCGACTCGAATTTATGGATAATCTTCTCAAACCGGACAATAATGTAATGGAATTTCGCATATCAACTGCCTTTAAAATCCGAAGAGTAAACCTTTATAAAAATAGCAACGTCGGCAACCGTCCAGGGAGAGAGATCGCACGTGCATAATTGTATGCAAATCGGACAATTTCGCATTCGGCAACCCTGCAGGCCACGCCACAGCTGTACGCATGCAAAACCCTTTTTCAAGAAGACTTAAAACTTTCGTATTTTATAATAATGGACGCAAAACCAAGAAAGAGAAAGAGAGAAAGAGGGGGACGGGAAGGGGAGGGAGAGGGAGAGAGAGAGGGAAGGAAAGGGAGAGGGAGGGAAGGAAAGGGAGAGGGAGGGAAGGAAAGGGAGAGGGAAGGAGAGAGGGAAGGGGGGGGGGAGGGAGGGAGGGAGGGAGGGAGGGAGGGAGGGAGGGAGGGAGGGAGGGAGAGAGAGAGAGAGAGAGAGAGAGAGAGAGAGAGAGAGAAAAGAGAGAGAAAGAAAGAGACAGAGAGAGAGAGAGAATCAGACAGAGAGACAAAAAGAGAAAGAGAAAGAAAAAGGGAGAAAGAGAGACAGACAAACAAACAAACAAAGGTACACACTACTAGACTTAAAAAAAAAAAAAAAAAAGTGCAAACCCTCCGCCACACACGATCCCTCCCAACCCCCCTCCTCCCCTCCTCCCAACCCCCCAACCCCACCCCCCCCAACACACCTTTTTAAATCCCCTTGACTCCTTGGCGTGTATTTCCCGCCACTTACTGACCTTTGAAGAAGTAAGAAATGGAATCGATGGAGTCACAGCTATAACCACGCACGCGATCGCTCCCTGTGACCCACACTCCCAGACAGAAAGATAGAAATGATCCAAATAAATAAATAAATAAATAAATAAATAAATAATAAATAAATAAAATTTTAAAATATATAAAGATTTAATGATACAAAGAATAAGTAAATAAATAAAAAATAAATATATACAATAAAAAATATATAAAGATTAAAAAAAAATTATAATAACATACACATACGCGTCAAATAATATAAAATGATATTATATAGTACTGATAAGCTCACATATCGTACGGATATGATGTACAATACATGAATTCAATAAAATTATCAATAAATACGCGAATAAATACAATAATCAACAAATCCACGAATGAATACAATAATTCATAAATTCACGAATGAATACAGTAATTAATAAATTCACGAATAAATACAGCAATTAAAACACACAATCCCAAAACTAAGTCACCAAAACTCCCCCCCCCCTCTCCTTACACCAACAAGAACCCACACCTCCACGCCCCCTTCACGCCCATCCCAACACCCACACGCCTTTAACACACACACACTCTTTCTCTCTCTCTCTCTCTCTCTCTCTCTCTCTCTCTCTCTCTCTCTCTCTCTCTCTCTCTCTCTCTCTCTCTCTCTCTCTCTCTCTCTCTCTCTCTCTCTCCCCCCCCCCCCGCCCACGATCCACGCACAAACCCGCCTTCGTCGATGTCGGAGCCGACGTCTCCCGAATGCAACATTGCAAAGGGCCATTCCTCGGATTGCACGGCATTCGAGGTGGCGTGCGCTGGGGACGGGCGGGTGAGGCATTTCCTGCATCAATTGCATCGGAGGAGGAAGAAGGAAGGAAGGAAGATGATGATGATGGGGGAAGGAGGATAATGCCGATAGAAAGGGTGGGGAGGGTGGTAGGGGGTGTAAAGAGAGAGGAAGAGAGAGAGAGGAGGAGAGAGAGAAAAAAAGTAGAGAGAGAGGAGGGGAGAGAGAGAGAAAGAGAGAGAGAGAGAGAAAGAGAGAGAGAGAGAAAGAGAGAGAGAGAGAGAGAGAGAGAGAAAGAGAAAGAAAGAGAGAGAGAGAGAGAGAGAGAGAGAGAGAGAGAGAGAGAGAGAGAGAGAGAGAGAGAGAGAGAAGCAAATAAAGCACGGCTATATAAGATTCAAGGAAGTTACACAAAGGCTAAAAATAACCCTCGCCTTCCCCTCTAAGACAAGAAATCCCCCTCGAAAATACGCTAATTAAAAATAACAATAAAAACAAACAAAAAAAAACATCACATTAAACATCTACTCATAACATTGCTATCCATACGAAAAAAAAAACACCACAGCATTACTCTTCACCCAATCCAATCTCTCAAATACACCCAATCACCTGGCCAATAACCAATCCCACGCCTTGGTTATAATCACATCAAACCACCAATAAACATTTTTTCAAGGTGATACATCAGTGACAGCCACATGAATATTCAGCCTTCGTGTGATGCATCGGCAGCCATTTTATGTGGATTTTTTTGTATCCATTCTCCGTTTGATGATTGGCAGCCATTTCGGATGATTTTATCCAATTTTCCGTGTAATGATTGGCAGCCATTTCAAATGATTTATCCAGCGGCTATGTTCTGATTGGCACTGTCATTTTTAACACGATTTTTTTCCAGCCTCCGCGTGATATACCGACAATCCTTTTTATATATAAACGTTTCTATATAAACGTTTTTTTTTTTTTTTTTATAAAGTTTTCTACTTTCATTGCAAGGAACTTCACCGTGCACTTCGTTTTCAGTCCTGTGTCCGCGCGTGGCAGCAGCATTTCACGCATGGCACTGGCATCGAGCTGACAGCCACGGGCACGGAGGCACTGGAAGGGGTTCCACGCTGCCAGTTCTGGAACGGCACTGTGCCAGGGACGTGCGCCGCGTGGCAGAGCAGGCACTCTTATTTTTATCCTTCCGCCGGGACAGAACCTCGCACGAGAACCCCAGAACCTCGCACGAGAACCCCAGAACCTCGCACGAGAACCCCAGAACCTCGCACGAGAACCCCAGAACCTCGCACGAGAACCCCAGAACCTCGCACGAGAACCACCGACGGGAGCGGAGTGTCCCCGACAGACGAACCGTAGCGGAAGGGGGAGAGCGTTCCGTGCGACGCCAACCGACGGACTGGTAAGTGACGGGTCGCCCGCCCCTCCCACCCTCCTTATCGCCGCTCTTATCTCCCTCCTCGCCACCCTCGCTTCGTGTCGAGGGGCGTCGTTAGCGATCGAGGAGGGGAAGCGGCAGATAGCGGGGGTCCCTTGGGGGCGGGAAAAGCGGGCCAGGGGGAGTGTTCGGGGGGGAGAAGCTAGTTATTAGATAGTGTTATAAATAGTATATGGAAAGTACCATTACTAAAGCGGGCCTCGCTACTAAGGGCAGGGGTGGGAGCCTATTTTCATGGCGTTATCAATCTAGTGTTTTTGGCGGCCTTTTCGCGCGCTCGTTTGCACCTATTTCGCGCCGCCTACATGACGGGTCCTGCCTGGCCGGGCCTCAGTCGCCCCCGGCACGCCCGCCAGTCTGCCACGAGTCCGCCGCGCTCGTCGTTCGGCCGCTTGCAATTGTGTATGCACGGACGACCACTTGCACGGACGACCACTTACACGAACGACAACGGATATATCTAGATCAACAGAGGGGCAGAGGCACATGCACATATTCAAATATATTTTATCTAAATGTATACGAATGTGAATACATACTAAAAAAAAAAAATCGTGAACACACACACACACACACACACATATAAACACACACACACACACACACACACACACACACACACACACACCTATGCAAAATCACATACACAAGCACCTATATATAGACACTGCTCCCACCATAACATGTCCCCCACACATCTAGCTGCCTTCTAACCCACAAACAACAACACATCATCCAGTCAGAAAAAAAAATCATTCCTGCACACTTCCTCCGACCTGAATCCCCCGCCAGCATACACGAAATAACAACCCCATCAACAACATTCGTAATAACCCTCCAATTCATCAGATGAACCCCTCCTCGACCACCAACTTAATTACCCAACTCAATTCATTACCGTCCTGCTCATTCGCCAGCGTTAATGAGCACGTTAAAACCCAGCAGTGATCAGCTGGTCATGCACAACGAGCCAATGCACCGACCACCAAGCAGTGCCAGGCAGGTGGCACTCTTAATCCGACGCCGCACTGGGCCCCACACGATCACATGTTACTCAGGTCAGTTCTGGCGACCGAGCTTTTATATATCAGCTCCATTAAACACATTAATCCAATTAAGAAGCAGGGGCATCACGGACGGCATTGTTACATCGAAACTCTACTGATTTCGAAACTAAATATGCATTTTCAAGCATTCCTGCGTATCATATGTAACTTCTTTCAAAATTATATATGCATTTTTTAAGCATTCTTTTCGTATCATGTGCAGATTATTTCAAAAGTAAATATACTCTTTAATCATTCCTGCGTATTATATTGCATCTTATTTCAAGGCCAAACATACACATAAAGCATTCCCTGCGTAACATGTGTAATTCAACATACAGAGTGCCCGCCTTTTAAAAGGACTAAGAATGGCACTAATGGCATTGAACATATATAGTACTCATCTTTTAAAAGGACCAAGAATGGCACTATAAAAAGATAAACAAATAAAAAATCTTAGGACAAAAACTCTCCCAGAGCAGCACTGCAGGCCGGGACACGTCATCCCCGCCCGCGTGTCTGTGGGCTTCTACGGCGGAGATGTTCCTGTGGCTTCCGTCTCGTGCACATTAGCCCGAGGCCGCCCTGATCACGAGCCCCTCTGAGGCCGAGTCACGATGCGCTGGGCGGCCTCCTCGCTGGGGCAATTTTCTCGAAACTTACGCGGCACTTTGCGATTCGGACGAAAATTATGGTAATGTCCATAACACGCGATTATCTGAACGCCCTGGCACGTGATCACCCATTTCCTTCTCATAAACCAGGGCAAGTCACCACTTCCACTTCACATCACAAGCAAGAGCGACTCCTTGCCAGGCACATCACTAAGTGCCGCACGACGATGCTCGAAACTTCACTTCCGGCACATCAGGATCATCACGAAGCACAGCACGTATCACAGGAGATGCGGCGCGAGTCCTCCCTTCGCAGGACACGCGAATTTTCACTAAATCCCCGGCACGTCACGACGGGTCGCAGGCCGTGCACGTGTCCCTGCCAGAAACAGGACGTGCACGGCGGTCGCAGGACGGGAGGACGCGGCGAGGGCACCCGGCGGAGGCCCTGGCGGAGGCCCAGGCGGAGGGCGGCCGTGGCGTGGCCCCGCTGCACCACACACCCACCTGGGGCCAGTCCTGGAGCGAACCATCTGAGAGAGACGACCACGCACACGCTGCAACCTCGCTCGCGCGCTTTTATCAATGCCTTTCGCTCACCTTGCCCTCGCCTCCCGCAGGGCGCATGCGTCGCCCTCGGCCCGTCTACTACGTACGAGCGGGCGGCTCCCCAGCTCTTCGTGAATCGCGCCCGTAGGCCTAGCCCGCGTAGGCCCGCAGAGAGAGAGAGAGAGAGAGATCCCCCGGCGGAAGATAATTCACGGGCCACCACATGCTATCATACATCACCGGGGGAAAAAAAAACTCCGCCCTGTTTCCTTCCGGGCCGACACGCGACGCCGCCTCGCCCGCTCATGTCGCCCAGGCACGGAAGGCGGGCGCGGGCCAACGACGCGGCTTCGCGGACCCACAACCGGACGGATGCGCCGGCCGAGGAGGGAGGAACTTCTTGGAAGGAGACGTCGAGAGAGAGAAAGAGAGAGAGAGGGGGGGAAAGGGAGAAAGACAAGGGGGGGGGTGGGGGTGGTAAAAGCTCCGGTCAGAGACGGAGGGTAAAAAACGTTGTCCCCCACCCCAGGAGCCCCCCCCACCCCCCCCGGGAACGTTGCATGTGGTCCGAGCGGGGCTAAATATTGACCACTCTTTAATCTCTTGACACCGCTGGATCCCCCCGCCACCAGACGCTGGGGGGCCTAGGGGGGGGGTCGCGGCTGGGGTCACGGACGGGGTCAAAGACAAAGGGGATTAAGGCTGGGGTCATATACGGGGATCATAGGTCATGTAGGCTTAGGGGAGTTGCTATATAAAGGAACGCTGATGAGAGACAAGACGGTTAAGAGTAAATAAAAAGCCAAAACCGAGGTCAGGATCAGCGCTGGGGTCACGGGGTCAGCAAAACGTCTCGCAGAAAGGCAGGGATCACAGACAACAGACCGACCTGAAGCGCAGACAAAGGTGGCCTGGAACGCGAAGGGTCTGTCTGAAACGCAGTCAAATGGTCGCGTTCGGGTCTTACCTTCCCGTCTGTCTGTCTATCTCCCTGTCTGTCTGTCTGTCTATCTCCCTGTCTGTCTGTCTGTCTATCTCCCTGTCTGTCTGTCTGTCTATCTCCCTGTCTGTCTGTCTATCTCCCTGTCTGTCTGTCTATCTCTCTCCCTGTCTTTTTGTCTATATATCTCCCTGTCTGTCTGTCTGTCTATCTCCCTGTCTGTCTGTCTATCTCTCTCTCTGTCTGTCTGTCTATCTCCCTGTCTTTCTGTCTATCTATCTCCCTGCCTGTCTGTCTATCTCTCTCCCTGTCTGTCTGTCTATCTATCTCCCTGTCTGTCTGTCTGTCTATCTACCCCCCTGTCTGTCTATCTATATACCAATCTATCTTTCTATCTACACAGACAGACACAGACATACAGATACAGACACACACATACACACACACACACACACTTCTTGCAAGGTCAAAGCTTACCGACTCCCCCCTTTTCCCCAAGAAATAAAAGACTAATATATTTTTCCTTACAAAAGAAAGAGAGAGAAAGAAAGAGAAAGAGAGAGAGAGAGAGAGAGAGAGAAAGAGCGAGAGAGAGAGAGAGAGAGAGAGAGAGAGAGAGAGAGAGAGAGAGAGAGAGAGAGAGAGAGAGAGAGAGAAAGCGAAAACGAAAACGAAAGCGAAAGAGAAAACGAGACAGAGAAAGAATAAAAGAAAGAATAAAACAAAGAAAAACAAAACAACAAATCCACACCGCTCACCGAAAACAACAACCCCCCGCTCCACCTCCACCTCCTCCCCCCCCCCCCAAAAAAAAAAAAACACACACACAAAACCAAAACCACCAAAACAAACCAAAAAAAATCAAGGAAAAAAGCCCACACCAAGACAAGGGCCACAGCCACCGCGATCGATAGCCAAGACAAGGGCTCACGGAAGGTCAAGACAAGTGATGACAAGCGGAGAAAGAGAGAGAAGAACGAGAAGCCAGAAGATCGTAGATGAGAATCAGAGATAAGGGAGAGGGGAAGGGGGGTGAAGAGATAGGGGGGTGGGGGTGGGGGTAAAGGGGGTGAAGGGATAGGGGGGGGAAGGGAAAGGGGAAGGGGGATGTGGTAGGGGACGGGGGTGAGGGGGGGGAAGGGGAAGGGGGGGAGGATGAGGAGGGAAAAGGGAAGGGAAAAGATAGAGAGAGAAAAGGATGGGGATAAGGGGGGGAGGGGAGAAGGGGGGAAGTGGTAGGGGATGGGGGTGAGGGGAAGGGGATGGGGAGGGGAGGAAAAGGGGACAGGGATAAGGGCAAGGAAATAGGTACGGGGATAAGGGCAAGGGAAATAGGTACGGGGATAAGGGGGTGGGAATGGGGACGGGGATAAGGGGAATGGATAGGGGGAGGGGAAAAGGGGGGGTAGGGACAGTGATAAGGGGAGGGGGATGGGGAGGGATAGGATGGGAGGGAACGGGACAGGAGATGGGGAGGCGGTGGGGATGAAAAAGGGGGGGCGGGAGGGAGAGGGGTCACTGCGGAAAGGGAGGGAGACGGGGTAAGGAGATGGGGAGGGAGAGTGACGTGAGAGGCAAAAGGTAGAGAAGGGGGGTGAAGAGGAAAAATGGGGGAGGGAGGGAGGGAAAGGATGAAGAGGGGGAGAGAAATGGAAATAAATGGGGAGGGAGACGAGAAAAGGAAGAAGTAAGGTGGGAGACTGAGGGAGAGAATAGGGAGGGAAGCGATATGGAAAGGGAGGGGCAGAGATGGGATGGGAAAGAGAGAGAGAGAGAGAGAGAGAGAGAGAGAGAGAGAGAAAGAGAGAAATAGAAACAGAGAGAGAGAGAGAGAGAGAGAGAGAGACAGAGACAGACAGACAGACAGAAAGAGAAAGAGAGATGATGGAGGGACAATCAGACGACGAAAGACAACAACAGGAACAAGACAGAAATGACCCGAAAGAAAAACAAAGAATGGAAGAGAAAGCAGCGAAATAAGAGAAAATGAACAGAGAATAACGGGGAAGTACTTCTACCAAGGCAAACAAAAGGGATAGAGGAGAGAGGGAAAAGTGAGAAGGATAGACAATGTCAGGGATAGAGTCAGCTCCTGGGAGACGGATAGACAGAAGCCAGGAAGGAGAGGAAGGAGGATGGGGGGGGGGGGCGTCTGAATGAATTGGGGAAGAATAGAGGGGGGCGTAAAGCACGCAAGATATTTAAGGTTTAAGGAAACTTTTTTTTTTGTTTGTTTGTTTTTCAAGACGAAACAAAGCTGCACTTAGGGGTAAAAAGTCGGGAATAAAAGAATAAATAAATAAAATAAAAACAAGCAAGAAGAAAAGAAAGATTAAAAAAAAAAACACGAATCGTACCTAAAAAAAAACACTCCATAAACCAGCAAGGAAAAGAACATACGCTGAGAAGGAAGGAAGGAAGGAAGGAAGAAAAAAATAATAATAAAACCGTAGAAATCGTACCCTCTACAACGCAACCATAATCGTACCCATTAAAGAGAGAGGGACAGGGGGGGGGAAGAGACAGGGGAGAGGGAGAGGGGGTAGGGAGAGACGGGGAGAGGAGAGGGAGAGGGGAGAGGAAGAGAAGGAGAAAGGAGAGGGAGAAACGGAGGGGTGGGGGGGAGGAAGAGACGGAAAGGGAGAGGGAGACGGGGAATGGAGAAAGGGAGAAGGAGACAGGGAGTGGGAGAAAGGGAGAGGGAGAAAGGAGAAGGAGACGGGGAGTGGGAGAAAGGGAGAGGGAGACGGGGAGTGGGAGAAAGGGAAGGAGACGGGGAGTGGGAGAAAGGAAGGGAGAGGGGGAGAAGGGAGAAGGAGAGGGAAGGGAGAGACGGGGGAGAGGGAGAGGGGGAGGAAGAGAAGGGGAACGGGAAGGGAGAGGGAGAGTGGGGGGAAAGAAGGAAGAGGAGAGGGAGAGGGAGAGGGGGAGGGAAGAGACAGGGAGAGGGAGAGGGAAGGGGGAAGGAAGAGACAGGGAGAGGGAGGGGGACGGAAGAGACGGGGAGAGGGAGAAAAGGAGAGAGGGTTGGAGAGAAAAAGAAAGCCAAAGAAGCGAGGGAGAAATAAAGACAAAAATAAGAACCCTCCCCCTCACCCCTCTTCCCCCCCCCCCACTCCCCTCTTCCAAATCGCCTCTACTTCTGGCATACGTTCCCCTCGGAGGCACAGAAAGGGGGAATTCGTGGACAGGTCGACCGACACGCGTGGAGGGAGGTTTCCGAAATGCATGGCAAGGGGTTTTCTAAATGTGTGACGGGAAGTTTTCGAAATGCATGGCAGGGGGTTTTCGAAATGTGTGGCAAGGGGTTTCGAAATCTCACGACGACGTATCTTCTTCGTGAGGTATGGCAATGGAAGATGACTCGGTCACTATCTTTCCATCTATCTATCTTCTTCTCAGCTTTCTCCCATTTCTGTATGGGGTCGCCGTTATGGATGAGCCGCCTCCACTGGTTTTCCTATTCCGGCTCATTCCATGGGTTTTCACAGTTTGTATGTCTCTCTCTCTCTCTCTCTCTCTCTCTCTCTCTCTCTCTCTCTCTCTCTCTCTCTC
>NC_091580.1:26651389-26653889 GCF_042767895.1 Penaeus vannamei | reverse complement strand
GGCACCCTTTCCCTATCTTTCTCTTCTCCTTGGCACCCTTTTCTTGTCTCCCGTTTCCCTGGCACCCGTTTCCTTTTCTATCTCCTTGGCACCCTTTCCCTATCTTTCCCCTTCTCCCCGGCACCCGTTTCCTTTTCTATCTCCTTGGCACCCTTTCCCTATCTTTCTCTTCTCCTTGGCACCCTTTCCTTGTTTCTCTTCTCCCTGGCACCCGTTTCATTTTCTATCTCCTTGGTACCCTTTCCCCATCTTTCTCTTCTTCCTGGCACCCTTTCCCTATCTTTCTCTTTCTCCCTGGCAACCTTTCCCTATCTTTCTCTTCTCCCTGGCAACCTTTCCCTATCTTACTCTTCTCCCTGGCACCCTTTCCCTATCTTTCTCTTCTCCTTGGCACCCTTTCCCTATCTCTCTCTTCTCCCTGACACCCTTTCCTTATCTCTCTTCTCCCTGACACCTTTTTCCTTCTTCCTGGCACTCTTTTCCTTCTCACTGGCAGCTTTTCCCTTCTCCCTGGCACCCTTTCCTTTTCCCTGGCACCCTTTCACTATCTTTCTCTTCTCTCTAGCACCCTTTCCCTATCCTTCTCCCTGGCACCATTTCCCTGGCACTCTTTCCCCATTCCCTGGTACTCGTTTCCTTTTCTATCTCCTTGGCACCCTTTCCCTATCTCTCTTCTCCATGACACCTTTTTCCTTCTCCCTGGCACCCTTTTCCGTTCTCTCTGACACCCTTTCCCTATCTTTCTCTTCTCTTTGGCACCCTTCCCTTCTCCCTGGCACCATTTTCCTTTCCCTGGCACCCTTTCCCTTCTCCCAGGCACCCTTCCCCTCTCCCTGGCATCCCGGGTCTCCCCGTGCCACGTTTTTCTCTCAATCGCTCGCGTGGTCTTGTCTCCCTGCTGTTCGCCTATTTTCTCTCTTTCTTTCTTTTGCTATTCTCTTTTTTGTCTCTCTCTACTACTCTCTCTCTCTCTTTCTTCATTTCTTTCTCTTTTTTTATTCTCCCCCCCCCCCCTCCTCTCTCTCTCTCTCTCTCTCTCTCTCTCTCTCTCTCTCTCTCTCTCTCTCTCTCTCTCTCTCTCTCTCTCTCTCTCTCTCTCACTCACTCTCTCTCTCTGCCTCTCTGCCTCTCTGCCTCTCTGCCTCTCTGCCTCTCTGCCTCTCTCTCTCTCTCTCTCTCCCCTCTCTCCCTCCCTCCCTCTCTCTCTCCCTCTCTCTCTCCCTCTCTCCCTCCTTCTCTCCTCTCTCCCTCTCTCCCTCTCTCCCTCCCTCCCTCTCTCCCTCCCTCCCTCCCTCCCTCCCCTCTCTCCTCTCTCTCCTCCCTCCCTCCCTCCCTCCTTCCCTCCCTCCCTCCCTTCCTCCCTTCCTCCCTTCCTCCCTTCCTCCCCTCCCTCCCTCCTCTCTCTCTCTCTTTCCCCCTCCTCTCACTTTCACTCTTACTCTTACTCTCACTCTTTTCTTTTCTTCCCCACTCCTTCTCCCTCCCTCCCTCCCCTCTCCCCTCCCCCTCACCCACAACCCGACACCCCCACACAAGCACCGGACAGCGTGGCCTACCTCCCCATAACGGCCACGCGGCGCACTGGGTCACAATCCCTGGAGCATCCGGGATGAGCGAGGCCTCAGGGCAAATGTCATGCGCGCTGTTGCCACGTCTCCGTCATGCATTCCGTTGCCACGTCTCCGCCATGCGTTCCGAACGAGAGGGCAACCGACGCCAAGGGAACCAAAATAAAAATGAAAATAAAAAAAAAACATGAATAACAAAGAGGGGAATTCCCCTCCCTTACGACCTACACGGTATCTTATTTCCCCCCATCTATTTCCATTCCCTATTTTCCCCCATGTATTTCCCTTCCCCATTTTCCCATTTATTTCCCCTTCCCTATTCCCCACCCCACTGTATTTCCCTTCCCTATTCCTCCCTTTATTTCCCTTCCCTATTTTCCCCTTTACTTCCCTTCCCTATTTCTCCATTTATTTCCCTTCCCTATTTTCCCCCATTTCCCTTCCCTATTTCTCCCCCTTTTATTTCCTTTCACAACTTTCCCCCACTTATTTCCCCTTCCCCATCCATCCCCCCATCTATTTCCCCCCCCACTTATTTCCCTTCCCTTTTTTCCCCAATTTACCCCCTATTTATCCCCCTCCCCTATCCCCCCATTTATTTCCCCTCCCCTCCCCCCACTTCCCGCGTTGCAACAAAACGAGCGAACCGTCGGTGTTGCTCGCGCACGAAATCCCGAGAGAAGCCCCCGCCACGACCCCGGGGGCGCCACGCCTCTCCCCCATCACGCGACGGTGCTCTCTCGACGGCGGGGGAAATAACGCGCCTTTCCTTTGGCCTGTCAGAGGGAGAGGGAGTGGGAGTGGGAGAGGGAGTGGGAGTGGGAGAGGGAGTGGAGGGGGAGAGAGAGGGAGTGGGAGTGGAGGGAGAGGGAGTGGGGAGCGCGGAGGGAGGGGGGTGGGAGGAGGGGAGGGGGGGGAAGGGGAGGGGAGGG
>NC_091580.1:26640410-26650889 GCF_042767895.1 Penaeus vannamei | reverse complement strand
AAATCATCCAGATTCTACCATCGTCTGCTCTTGAAATACCCCCAAAATCTACGATAATATACCCTAATATACCCTCATTCATATCAACACACACCAGATATCACCTCTAAGCTTAATCTACCTTCATCGATCCCAAATCCTCTATAAAATCTACCTTTATCTACCCCAAACACCCTGTCTACCCCAGAAATCTACTCATACGGCCGGTTTAAGATTGTGCGAGGCCCGACCCGATGAATATTCGCATATACAAACATACATAAATAAATAAATATAATAAATAAATATATATAAGAAATATATGCAGAAATAAATGCATATCTATCAGTCTAGACAGGCATATACACCGGATAGATAGAGAGAGAAATTTAAAACTATCAAATAGGTAGAGATAGACAAATAGATGTATATATATTTTTGTCTATTTGTATGTCCATATACGTGAATATGTATTGGGTCGGGCTCGCAGTCTTAACAACCGGCTGTATGAGTAGATTACTGGGGTATAGAGGGTGTTTAGGGGTAGATAAGAGTAGATTATATATATAGGATTTGGGATAGATGAAGATAGATTAAGCTTAGAGGTGATATTTGAGGTGATACTTAGAGATACTTAGAAGGGATAATTAGTGATACTTAACTTAGAGATACTTAGAAGGGATAATTAGTGACACTTAACTTAGAGATACTTAGAAGTGATAATTAGAGTGATACTTAACTTAGAGATACTTAGAAGGGATAATTAGAGTGATACTTAACTTAGAGATACTTAGAAGGGATAATTAGAGTGATACTTAACTTAGAGATACTTAGAAGTGATAATTAGAGTGATACTTAACTTAGAGATACTTAGAAGGGATAATTAGAGTGATACTTAACTTAGAGATACTTAGAAGGGATAATTAGAGTGATACTTAACTTAGAGATACTTAGAAGGGATAATTAGAGTGATACTTAACTTAGAGATACTTAGAAGGGATAATTAGAGTGATACTTAACTTAGTGATACTTAGAAGTGAAAATTAGAGTGATACTTAACTTGGCGATACTTAGAAGTGATAATTAGTGACACTTAACTTAGAGATACTTAGAAGGGATGATTAGTGACACTTAACTTGGAGATACTTAGGTGATAATTAGTGATATTTAACTTAGAGATACTTAGAAGGGATAATTAGTGATACTTAACTTAGAGATACTTAGAAGGGATAATTAGCGATATTTAACTTAGAGATACTTAGAAGGGATAATTAGTGATACTTAACTTAGTGATACTTAAAAGAGATAATTAGAGTGACACTTAACTTAGAGATACTTAGAAGGGATAATTAGAGTGACACTTAACTTGGAGATACTTAGAAGTGATAATTAGAGTGATACTTAACTTAGAGATACTTAGAAGTGATAATTAGAGTGATACTTAACTTGGCGATACTTAGAAGTGATAATTAGTGACACTTAACTTAGAGATACTTAGGTGATAATTAGTGATATTTAACTTAGAGATACTTAGAAGGGATAATTAGTGATACTTAACTTAGAGATACTTAGAAGGGATAATTAGCGATATTTAACTTAGAGATACTTAGAAGGGATAATTAGTGATACTTAACTTAGTGATACTTAGAAGGGATAATTAGTGACACTTAACTTAGAGATACTTAGGTGATAATTAGTGATATTTAACTTAGAGATACTTAGAAGGGATAATTAGTGATACTTAACTTAGTGATACTTAGAAGGGATAATTAGAGTGATACTTAACTTAGAGATACTTAGAAGGGATAATTAGAGTGATACTTAACTTAGAGATACTTAGAAGTGATAATTAGAGTGACACTTAACTTAGAGATACTTAGAAGTGATAATTAGAGTGATACTTAACTTAGAGATACTTAGAAGGGATAATTAGAGTGATACTTAACTTAGAGATACTTAGAAGGGATAATTAGAGTGATACTTAACTTAGAGATACTTAGAAGGGATAATTAGAGTGATACTTAACTTAGAGATACTTAGAAGGGATAATTAGAGTGATACTTAACTTAGAGATACTTAGAAGGGATAATTAGAGTGATACTTAACTTAGAGATACTTAGAAGTGATAATTAGAGTGACACTTAACTTAGAGATACTTAGAAGTGATAATTAGAGTGATACTTAACTTAGAGATACTTAGAAGGGATAATTAGAGTGACACTTAACTTAGAGATACTTAGAAGGGATGATTAGAGTGATACTTAACTTCGAGATACTTAGAAGTGATAATTAGTGACACTTAACTTAGTGATACTTAGAAGGGATAATTAGAGTGATACTTAACTTAGAGATACTTAGAAGGGATAATTAGAGTGATACTTAACTTAGAGAGACTTAGAAGTGATAATTAGAGTGATACTTAACTTAGAGAGACTTAGAAGTGATAATTAGAGTGATACTTAGGTGATACTTTGAGGTGATAGCAAACCGACATGTCAGTTTTAAAGAAAGTGTATAACAAATTGACAGATAATCTATAGTTAATCTATTATAATATACACTCAGCGACACCGAATCTCTTCCAAAATCGAATCATCCTGAACCACAGGCAACCAATCCACAAATTCTGATTATAATCCGTCTGTGATTCTATTATCTAATCTTGGCGACAAGACTAAAAGTGAATGAATGACTAATTATATAACCTGTCTGTTTGGCAGAGGTAGTAAAAGGCAATCTTAGATATAATCTCCGGTGGAAATAATGAAATAGAACAATCAGTTATATATATATATATATATATATATATATATATATATATATATATATATATATATATATATATATATATATATATATATGTATATAAAAAATGTTTGTTGAGAAGACAAAATTTGCTTGAAATGTGGATTTTTCCAAACTATTTGCTTGTTTCTGTAGAGGATTTAACGAAAATCATTGAACATACCAGTTGTATATTGATATTCGTGACCAGCTTCCGCTTTTTTATTGAGAATGAAACTGTAAAATTATCGTTAATATGTTGATTTGTGACAGCGTTGAGTAAAATTAGATTAACAAGATGTGAAATGATCTCTCTTGACAAATTTTTATATTTCACATATACCAAAATAACTATCTTTTCACATATACAGAAATAGTTGAATAACTTTTCAGATATACCTAGATAACTAAATAACTTTTGATATACACAAAAAGATCAACAAATACAAAAATAACTAAACAACTCCTAACATACTTAAAAATAACCGAACAACCTTTATCATATACCAAACACTTCAATAACCAAAAACACATAGCAAACGAACGAAATAACTTCGAACACACACTAATCTGACTAAACAGACACCAACAGTTTCCTATTCCGCAGTCCTCCTTCCGACCAAGCCAAGTAACTGTGCTGCGGGTTCGTAGGCTCTGCGCGACCCGCTTCGTAGGTCAAAGCTTTCCTAGTTCGGTTTCCCCGGTAAAGACTCGCCGCGGAGGCCCCCTCGGCCACTTTCTCTCTTTTGATAGCTTGTCGCCCGTTTGAGAGCGGGTTGGCGGGGAGGGGGGGGGGTGTCGTTGTATTAGATGTGTGGAAATTATTAGGAAAGATTCTTTTATTACAAACATACACGTACATACACACGTACGGACGTAGACACACGTACATACAAACGCACGCACGCGCGCGTGCACTCAAACACACACACACACAAACACAAACACACATTCACACACACTTACACACAGGTATGTATATGTATATATATGAATGGAAAAAAAACACTACCGTGTTGATACTATAGTAGAAAAACCTACAATGCACAAACTAGTTTGTGCATTGAGTTTTACTACCATATATATATATATATATATATATATATATATATATATATATATATATATACATATGCATACATACATACATACATATATATATATATATATATATATGTATGTATATATATGTATATGTGTATATATACATATTTATAAATATGAATGTATATATAAATATATATATATAATGTATACACACACACACACAAACGCTCATGTATGCCCATATATGTATATAGGTGCATCACTTAACTAAGTGGATAAAAACAACTATCTTAAAATATAAAACAGTCAATGATAACTGAAACCTCTCTATAAAAAGAAAAAACAGATATACAGTTTTATCATCCTCATTGACCGTTACATTCATCTAAACTACCGTTAATTCTCCCATTCTTTCCGTTATAGTCTCACTTACACTTTCTGTGATACCCTTATTCACTTGTTTTGTGATATCCTTATGAACTAAGTATTATAACACTCGTTTACACTTACGGGAATACTCTTGTGTATACGTACTGTAATACCCCTATTTACATGTACTGTAATGCGCCCATATACGTATTGTAAAATCCACATGTACGCATATTATAATACCCTCTATGTACTGTAATATCCACATGACTGTAATACCCGCATTACCATCCGGTGAAAAACCATCATGTACACATTACGTAATATCATTCATATTCAACGTACAGAAAACTCCGTCACTCCCCCCCCCACCCCCACCCCCAGCGGTCGTTCTAGCGAGGTAAAAACAACCCCGGCATACCAGTCCCGGGGGGCGTGTCCCACGTGGCCAGCGAGGGGACTCCCCTATGCTGGAGTGAGAGTATATAATTCCCTCTCCACTCCATGCCGGTCGCTCACTCCACTCCTTCCACCGGTCGCTCACTCCACTCCTCCCGCCGGTCGCTCACTCCACTCCTTCCACCGGTCGCTCACCCCACTCACTCCGCTCCTTCCTCGTGTCTTCGGTCCTGTGGGATTTTTCGCCGGTCGTTCACAGCCTCTTCGGAGTTCTTGAGATGAAGATGGTGAGTTGGGCGGCGAGGGAGGCACCGCCGTCGGGACTCTGGCCGGGAAGAGAGGGTTTTGGGATTCAGTTTGTCGGAATTGGTTTTCCTTTTGGTGGCATTTTTAGTGCTTTTTTTCTCATGTTCTCGTGGCTCTGTATTGGTTCACGCGCACAGACATAATACATACGAAAATGTATATATATATATATATATATATATATATATATATATATATATATACATACATATATATATATATGTGTGTGTGTGTGTGTGTGTGTGTGTGTGTGTGCGTGTGTGCGTGTATATATATATATATATATATATATATATATATATATAAACACATAAACTCACAATTGAAATGATCTTCCCAAGTGATCTCCGAGAATAGATATTACTGTAGAAAGGTATGGATGAGAATGAATTTCTTCACAATACAAGAAATGTATTTGACCGGTTTCGAATATATCTCCTTCAGAAATACATGATATTTCAGACCAAGATATATTCGAAACCTTTCAAAAACATCTCTTGTATTGTGAAGATATTCATTCTCATTCATACCTTTCTACATTTGTCATGAATACGGTTCAAGAGAAAATATCGAGAGTTAATTCTCTGTCCACGAGTATCCCCTGAAATCATGTACGTTTTCTATGATGGTCAAGGTCGACTGAGCACGAATTCGCACCCCAGAAAATAATATAACTCCAATACACCAAAAATATCGTTTTTTGTGGAAAGCTAAAACTAAATATCGCCTCATAACTTAGTACATCTTTCTGACTATATCATTTATCAATCACGAATATATTCACGCTGACAAAAGATCCACAAAATAAAGATTTACATTAAACCTGCCAAACCTCCCATAAGTGCACGGGGGAAAAACTCCTCTGGGTCCTGTGCATTGCAACATTCTCAGTTCGGCGCAGCAACGAGCGGCCTCTTGCAACATCAGATCAAGTGTCAGAACTAAGTGGTATGCAGCATCCGTCCTCATCAGTGCCTCTGTTTTGGCGGTCGTTCGGTGATTCAGTCCTTCTGTCTGTCTATTTATTTGTCTGTCTGTCTGTCTGTCTATCTCTTGTTTGTGTATGTGTCTGTCTATTTATCTGTCTGTCTGTCTGTCTGTCTATTCATCTATCTGTCTGTCTATCCCTTGTGTCTGTATGTCTGTCTATTTATCTATCTGTCTGTCTATCTCTTGTGTCTGTCTGTCTGTCTATTTATCTATCTGTCTGTCTATCCCTTGTGTCTGTCTGTCTGTCTGTCTGTCTATCTCTTGTTTGTGTATGTGTCTGTCTATTTATCTGTCTGTCTGTCTGTCTGTCTATTCATCTATCTGTCTGTCTATCCCTTGTGTCTGTATGTCTGTCTATTTATCTATCTGTCTGTCTATCTCTTGCGTCTGTCTATCTGTCTATTTATCTGTCTGTCTGTCTATTTATCTGTCTGTCTGTCTATTTATCTATCTGTCTGTCTGTCTATCTCTTGTTTGTGTATGTGTCTGTCTATTTATCTGTCTGTCTGTCTGTCTGTCTGTCTGTCTGTCTATTCATCTATCTGTCTGTCTATCCCTTGTGTCTGTATGTCTGTCTATTTATCTATCTGTCTGTCTATCTCTTGCGTCTGTCTATCTGTCTATTTATCTGTCTGTCTGTCTATTTATCTGTCTATCTGTCTATTTATCTGTCTGTCTGTCTATATATCTGTCTGTCTATCTGTCTATCTATCTATTTGTCTATCTATCTATCTTTATATTTGTCTGTCTATCTATCTAATTATATATCTATCTATTCCATTCATTCGTCCTTCTCTGCAGTAAGTACCTAACGGTATCTCCATTTCTCTGATTTTATATGTCTGTCTGTCTGTATGTCTCTGCCTTTGTCTCTGTGGGGGGTGTCTGTCTCCTCCCTTTTGTCTTTCTGTGTGTCTGACTGACTAACTAATTGTCTGCCTCTGCTTGTTTATCTTTCTTTCTGTCTGTCTCTCTCTCTCTCTTGATATGTGATATATATATATATATATATATATATATATATATATATATATATATATATATATATATATATGTATATATATGTGTATATATATATATATATATATATATATATATATATATATATATATATATATATATATATATATATATATATATATGGATGTGATTTTTCCCTCCTCCACATAGACACTTTCCTCCACCCAACATGACACAAGACTCACACCCCGGTATATCTTTCCTTTGTATACAGATGTTCTCTCTTGTTGCTCGCAGCTGAAAGTACAAGATAAAGCTGGTGCATTCGTCTAGCTTCATGCGCGTGTGTGCGAGTGTTTAATGTACTTGATTGTATATAATGACGTTTGTTAATAATGCTTTGTTCTCTATGCACGTTTTGCCATTGTCACTGAATAGTACACTGTTCTGCATTACACACTTATCCTCACATTCACATTTACGAAATACAATTTATCTTTTTTTTTATGAATGAAATCTGAAAAATGCGCCATACACTTTTCTTCGTAAATATCCTTTGATTGGCGGCCTCATGTGTCTCCGTTCATAATTTAATCACACATTTCTTTTTCTCTTTTCCAGGACGAGACTCTCCGTAATTTGGTCCTGGTACACGAGGTCAGTTTATTTTATTTGTTTTTTTTTTTGTGATTCTATTGGCGTTTGATATAACCTTTGTATTAATTTCTGGTTTTAGAGAGATAAAGTGTTAGTATATAGTAAATATGCATTGGCCTCTTTCCTATCTATTTCTGAAACAAAATGAAGTGTGAAATTAGACAAAAAACGAATACTTCATTTGAAAATAACAAACAAAAAACATAGTCATCCACGCACTAACACAGCAAAATATGATATCCTTAAAAACTATTTCTCGTATTTCAGATAGACATAAGGGAAAACAAAAGTCATTCCGATATAATATCCTTCGGCGAATATCTAAGAAAACGTGATAAATTGTAGAACAGCAATTTGATAATTAATAATTTTGATCCTCCTCTTGTTACAGATCGGACGGAAAAATAAATTCAGCGTGGCGGTCCTCCTGGCCTCCACAGCAGCCGTGACGGTGGCCATCAGTAACAAGCCCCCTTACTTGGCCGCGTCGAACACCGAGGAGGCAAGGGGGGCGGATGGCAAAGGTACGTAGCCTTCAATGGAGGTCTGTGCATGTATACAGGCGCCCTTCACCAATATACATGGGTACACACACACACACACACACACACACACACACACACACACACACACACACACACACACACACACACACACACACACACACACACACACACACACACACACACTTTCTCTCTCTCTCCCTATCTTTCTCTGTCTCTCGCTCTCTCTCTCTCTCTCTCACTCTCTCTCTCTCTCTCTCTCTCTCTCTCTCTTTCTCTCTCTATCCCCACTCATTCTCTCTCTCTCTCTCTCTCTCTCTCTCTCTATCTAATCTATCTATCTATTTCTCTCTCTCTCTCTCTCTCTCTCTCTCTCTCTCTTCTTCTCTTCTTCTTCTTCTTCTTCTTCTTCTCCTCTCTCTCTCTCTCTCTCTCTCTCTCTCTCTCTCTCTCTCTCTCTCTCTCTCTCTCTCTTTCTCTCTCTCTCTCTCTCTCCCTCTCCCTCTCCCACCTCTCTCTCCCTCTCCCACCTCTGTCTCTCTCTTGCTCACACACACACACACACACAAGAATTAAATTTGGGATACGGTCCTGAATATAAAGCACGAACAGGGGTAGCGAAATAGGTGAACTCGGGGGTCGAATTCAGACGTGAAAATAGTACAGGGATAAGTGGATAAGGGCTTAGTGGTCACGGCAGAGGTGGTGGATGGGATGAGAGTTTAGGAGTGGCGAGTAACAGTTGTCGTTGCTCCTACAGAACTCCTGCAGAAGGTGTCTACTTCTACAAGAGCGACGGCGACTCCATCACCCACCCCACAGGTAGGCTTTGGTCTATATTTGTAGGGGTCTGGTCTTTGGTCTGAGCGAGTGAGGGTCTGGTCTTTGGTCTAGGCGAGTAAGGCTCTGGTCTTTGGTCTGTGTAAGTAAGCTTTTGGTCTTTGGTCTAAGCGAGTAAGGCTCTGGTCGATGGTCTATGCAAGTAAGGTTCTGGTCTCTGGTCTAAGCGGGTAAGGGTCTGGTCTATGGTTTAAACGTCTAGGGTTCTGGCCTCTGGTCTATGCAAGTAAGGTTTTGTTCTCTGGTCTAAACGAATTGGGTTCTGGTCTTTGGTCTAAGCTAGTGAGGATCTAGTCCTTGGTCTCTGGGAGTTAGGGTCTGGTCTTTGGTCTGTGTAAGTAAGCTTCTGGTCTTTGGTCTATGCGAGTAAGAGTCTGGTCTCTGGTCTAAGCGAATGAGGGTCTGGTCTTTGGTCTATGCAAGTAAGGGTCTGGTCTCTAGTCTATGGGAGTAAGGTTCTGGTGTTTGGTCTGTGTGAGTAATGTTCCGGTCTTTGGTCTATGCGTGCAGGGTTCTGGTCTCTGGTCTAAACAAGTAGAACCAAGTTAACTTACATTAAAAAATATGGCCCCATTCTCTAACCTACAAGTAGATCTATTTTTCCGATCTAAACAAGTCAAGCTTTGGTTTAAACTTTCATGAATACCAGTGGAGTCCGTATTAGGCTTCTCGGCTATATGTATTCTAGACTAAAGGTGGCTTTGCTCTGAGTTTGTATATTCTTACACTTTTTATTTGCATAAAGACCTGCACTAATTTCAGATAGGCTTATGGAAAAAAAATGTCATTTTGATATGATATCACTCGGCGAATATCACTTCTAAGAAAACGTGATAAACTGTAGAGAAACATGTCCTTTGGGTCATGTGTGGAATTCATGTCGAAGAAATTGTAACAGGAACAACGAAGAAAAGAACAAGAAAACACACGAAGAAGCGGTAAAGCGAAAAGTCCTTCGACATATTCGCGTGTCTCCTTGTTCTTCCCTTCGTTGTTCATGCCTTAGCAACAGGAACAACGAAGGGAAAGGCAAGAAAACACACGAATATGCCATATTCGTGTGTTTTCTTGCCCTTCCCTTCGTTGTTCCCGTTGCAATCTGTTCATCCTGAATTCCACACTGTTGCCTTAGGTTCTCCCACCTCCCCCTCCCTCCCTCCTTCCCATCCCTCCCTCCCTCCCTCTCACCCTCCCTCCCTCTTTCCCTCCCTCCCTCCCTCCGATCCCTCCCTCCCTCCCCCTTCCCCCTCCAAAAACCCACACTCCTCATATACGAAGATTCGCTAATAACAACGCGCCACCCTCTGCCCCCACAGTGAAGATGGGCAGGTGGCCGCTCCTGGAGATTGGCTGCTCCGGCTGCGTCCTCCCCATCGCCTGCAGCAGTGACTCCAAGTGCCCAGCCTCCAGGAAATGCTGCTTCGACCCGTGCAGGCAGCGCCACGTCTGCCGTCTTCCCTCGCCTTTGTAAAGTCATCTCCACCATCATGTCTCCTCTCATGTCTCATCCAGTACTGTCAGCATCATGTCTATAGGTTGTCATTATTCTGTCATCTCGCGTAGTCACACCTGCATGCTCTCTCATCTTATCAATTCTATATAAATTATATGTGATTTTCCTCCACATGAGAGCGTGTTGGATGTG
>NC_091580.1:26630410-26632910 GCF_042767895.1 Penaeus vannamei | reverse complement strand
CATACTCATTAAATAATAATTCCCTATGACAGCTAGTAGTAAAGAGTCGCTATACCAAGAACAGCCACACCGTTATATCAAACATATCCCAAAAACTATGATATAAACTCCATACAGTGACCATAAACACTTTTATCCATCGTGCATTAGTACATTTAAGTCTACCTTCAAAACCCGCGTTTTATTCCGCAACACAAAGCCCTCGGTATAACATCTGTGCCCGCCGCTGCTACCAAGCACAACGTCTTTCAATTTATACATCATCAAACTCGTTTAAGCTGATGAGACCCCACCCACATGCCGAGACTTCGCTACTCGTGTGTCTTTTATGGTCGTCCTTATCCCTCTCTATCCAAGTTTATTTTGTCGGTTTAAGGGTTGGTCGGTTATTCTGTGTCTGTTTGGTTATGAAATTCTAGGTCTATGATGGGGTTGTTATTATATATTTCGTCTAAATTCAAGATCTATGTTACTGGCAACTTAATTCTGTTCCAATACGTCTTCTTTGTGAAAAAAAACAATAATGGCGAGGACTGCAAATTTCACACACACACACACACAAAACAATCAATGAAATGTTTTATACTATTTTCAAAAATACAAAAGCTAAATATTGGTATTAGATATCAGCTAATTAAAATAAGATGAGATTTGGGGGATCCTAATCTTACCAGAGTTTGTACGTCTACACTTAAGATATACCATTATATGATAAGAATTCGTTTATTTCTCACCCAGAACAGATAATATACTGTTTTCCACTGGCCTAAGATTATACTGACAAATGAAAAGCTATTTTCACTTTTAATCTTGCCGTCAAGCTGATTATTGAATTGAATAACATCAAATATGTATCTGTAAATTTCCTTTATTGATATTATTGATTTGCTCGCGTTTCATTTATTTTTTATGAAAAAGAATAGTATGATATGAAGTAAATGGGTCTTCTGATCTGGATACTAATATTCCTATAAACATGATATGAACAAAACAATCTAAAATAATTGTATGATGATACAGATAATGATAATAATGATATTGATGATAATAATTCTATTGATAAAGTTAACAATAATACTGCAGTCATAATGATAACAACATTGATGGTAATAATAATGTCCATAATCATATTGGTAATGATAATGATAATATTAAGTATGGTAATTATAATAATGATATTGGAGATACTACGAATAATGGTAGTAAAGATAACAATACAAATAACAATAATAATAATGATAATAATAATTATAATGATAATAATAACAACATCAACAACGATAATGATAAAAATACAAGTAATATGAATGGTAATAATCATCATAATTTAAAAAATTATATGAATGATAATAACAATAATAATAATAATAATAATAATAATAATAATAATAATAAAGGCGTCAACAACAACAATACCAATAATATCAATACTGCTACTACTAATAGTAATAATGATAAAAACAACAATGATAATAATAATACCAATAATTAGAAGCAGCCAGAGCGCGCATACCTCCGCCAAGGCAAGTGTCATGATCTGTATCACCAACAAAATTTAATGGCACCTTTGCTTAAAATTTCATAAAGATCTGTTTATAACTTTTGTAGTAATCCTTCTAACAAAAAAACAAACATACCAACACTACCAAAAAACAATAGTTATCTCAGGGATAATGATAATAACAATAATATTAGCGATAATAATAATAATGGTAATGAAGAAGTTAATAAAGATAAAGCTGATGATGATGAAAATAATGATGATAATGATAATAATAATAATAATGATGATAATGATAAAAATAATATTACTAATGATGATGATAAAAATGATAATGATGATTATAATAAATTATAATGATAATGATAACAATAATTTCGTAATAATAAGAATAATGAAAATAGCAATTATAATGCTGAGCAATAGCAATAATAATGGTATTAATAATAATGACTGTGTTAATAATGATGCTAATGATAATGAAAAGGATAATAATAATGATAACGATAATAATAATAATAACAATAATGATGATAATAATAATGACAATAATGATGATGAAAATAATAACAATAATGATAATAAAAATAATGATGACAATAAAGAAAATGATAACAATATTAGTAACGACAACAAAAGCAGGAACAGCAATGATGATAACGATAATGATAATAACAATGATAATGATTATGATAATAATCATTATTAAGATAATTAATATAAAGATGATAATATTGATAATGATAACAATAGTAATAATAACAATCAGAATAACAATAACAAAACAACAATAATACCAATAAAAGTAACAATGACAACAACAACAACAAAAACGATAATAGCAATGAAGCGATGGCAATAACAAAAATAACAACAAAATAGCGATAAATCTAAACATAAATTGGTTCTTGGTCTGAATGGCTACTTGGCTGATTAAGGCTCTTCAATTATTCAATGAATAATCTATTTCTTATTCTTTCTGATTCATTTGCACTGTAT
>NC_091580.1:26567910-26575410 GCF_042767895.1 Penaeus vannamei | reverse complement strand
TTGGGTCTCTGCTAATGAATCCTTTAAAAAAATCCATGGATCCGGATCACCACCAACACTTGATGGCATCTAGGTTGGGTTAAGACACACCTCTGGTAAAAATTTCGCAAAAATCTATTCATAACTTTTTGAGAGGGTTAAGACACACCTCTGGTAAAAATTTCGCAAAAATCTGTTCATAACTTTTTGAGTTATCCTGTTCACCAACAATCAAACAAACTAACCAACGCTACCAAAAACACAACTTCCTTGACGGAGATAAATATTCCGTCAGTGGCAAGTGGAAGACGCCGGCGTGTTGCAAGGGGTCGCCGCCAGGAGTCTGCTCTCGCCCACAACGGAAAACTGCCTTCCGGATGTTGGGGCGGCGAGAAAGGCGTAATGCTCGTACATGTAATGCTCGTTGTCGATGGGTACTTAGACATTGTGCTGTCATGTCTGCTTAATAGCGGTTGTTAGCGTCGAAAAAGTATATCTCAGGTCTTTTGGCGAATGGATAAGTAAAATAAATAAATAAATAAAATAAATAAATAAATAAATAAGGGTCTCAGAGGGCTTTACCCCCTACATTCCCTGTAAGATTGGCGTCCACCTCGGCTCCCTTCTCTCCATATGCAGCTCGGGCCGCTGACCTCTTTGTTTGCCAGGTGAGAAGGGAAGTGACCTGCGCGTTACCCTCCCGCAGATGACACTGTGTCAAGAGGTCCCTCGGGGTAGCAGAATGCCAGGGACCGCTTCCCCTGACCAACCCTCTGGAGCTGACTTGCAACATTGGATATTGAGCTCGGTCGCGCCAATGAGGTTTGTGGTTCCGAACCCCGCGGGGCATGCAAGCACTAGATATTCTCTAAGCTAGTCTCAGCATCGCCTATTAACCCCAAACACGAGGAACCAACCTGCTTGCAAAATTATCTTTTTCCGCAAATCATAAAGTAAACATGTATTGCAAATGTTTTTTGGTGTATTGTTTTCCTTTCTTTTTCTTATCTTTTTATTACTTTTATGTTGTTCTGACTACGATTTTTATCATTAGTAGTAAAATTATTGAACATTATTATCGCTACTATTGTTCACATGATTGATATTGCCATTATACTAGTGATAGCAAGACTTTATTTTCTCACATATAGTATCAAAATCATTACATTACAAGAAATGACTTAGTATTAATGTAGGTTACTAATGCGGTGAAATTCATTCACTCATTAAAACAAAAAAATCTCTTGTAATATTTACTTGAAAATGCATTTCTGAAATAAGTGATGATATTCGTGATGAAGATGCTGCTCCTTCTCTCTGACCAAATCGAAGCTCTTGGCTAAACAGGTCCCTTATCGCCCCAAATACAGGCCCGTGGTTTGCATGAGGGCCTCTTGGGGTCTCGTGTCATCGGCTGTGACATCAGCTGTGAGGAAACTGAAAATACTGGCGGGTATCGTGTCAGCTGAGCTCGATTAGATAGCGTTAGCATGGTTTGGTGCTCTAGCAATGACTTGCAACATGCATTCTTCCCAAGTACCATATATGTATATATATATATATATATATATATATATATATATATATATATATATATATATATATATATACATATGTATGTATATATATATATATATATATATATATATATATATATATATATATATATATATATATATATATATAAATGCATAAATACATGCACACACACACACACACACACACACACACATATATATATACATATATATAAATATATATATATATATATATATATATATATATATATATATATATATATATATATATATATATATGTATGTATGTTTGTTTGTTTGTGCGGTGTGACGCCCATACGTTGTGCCCTGACTGCTCCACTCCCCGCCCCCGACGCGAACCCGCAGCCGACGCCCGTCCCGACCCTCCCTGCCTGACACCCGGCCCCGCCCTCCGCCCACGCTGCCCTCCGCCCCGCCTCCTCGCCCCGCCCTCCGCCCACGCCGCCCCGCCTCCTCCGCCCTCCGACACCCGCCCACACGCCATGGCATCCTAGAGGGCGGAGTCATCGCCGATCGCCTCTTCGGCTACACCTTGACCCGCAATACCCTGTAGGCGGGGGATCGAAGCAGAGCGAGGTCAGAGAGGTCAGGTAAGGTCATTCTGGTTTCCTTTGCAGACTCGTCGTTCCAGATTCCGCGAAGGGTCTGCGTTGGCACTCACCGGTCCTGCTGACACTGGCGAGTTAGGTGCCAAATCCGGCCTCGTTCCTTTATTATGACTGTATGTCTTATCAAACGTCCGCACACACACTCTCTCACACACACACACATACACACACACAAACACACACTCACACACACACAAACACACACATACACACACAGAATCACACACACATATATATACACACACGCTATGAACATATTATATACATGCATATAGACATACACTATACCCAAAAGCATTTACATCCACACATACACATACACAGATACACAGCTAACTAAAATCATGCTTGTTCATTAGAATACCACCGTGTTCGCCTGGTTACGAAAATAGTATCAAAGAAAACTTCAACAATAATGGCGAGCGACGTGGGAACATAGTCTGAATGATTTCAATGTGCCTGAAGTTACAAAATCTTTTTTAACCGGTGTTCGGTCTATATCGCGCTAAGGTACTCCTGCTGACGATGTTGAGAACAAGAAAAAAAAAAACTTGGACAATTTTTGTGATGAAAAAAGCTCGTCATTTTTTGTGACAACGGTACTGGAAAACCCATTTTTTTCAGTGACGGTAAAGACGAACCTCAAGTGTAATCCGTGAATTAAAAATATTCGTCAGACATCGAGCATTAAAAGGCAACCACCCCCAGCAAAATTATCCGTTGAAATGCTAATTCAGATGAAAAACAGAAAGAAAATTATACAGATATAGAAAGACAAGGAGTAAAGACAACAACCCTATGTACTGTACAAGTCGATAAAAGAGAAGGTCCATGAAAGGCGTGTCATGTCCCACTCGACCAAGGTCTATCGGGACATCCTCTCGCCCCGCCCTCGTCTGCGTGACGTCACCTCGAGGAAGGGGGCGTGGCGTATCTCGTCCTTCCCGGTGAAAGGGTATTGGCTCGACGCATTCTCGTTTTGTTATGGAACTGCGATTGAATCTATAATCGGAGCTGTTTATAGGTTTTCGTAAATATATTCAGTGTACTGGTAGTAGCTCTGACTTTGGCTTATTCGTGTGTCTTACGAAATTCTCAGAGCGTATACTGCGTTTCCTGTATAAACGCGACTACATACATACAAGTTTTGAAAACTAAACCTCTATCGGCCTCTTGAGAAGAATCCCATCCTTTATCGTATAGAACTAAAGGGATCCTAGTTCATCTTTACTTGAATGGAACGAATGAATGCTTTCGTTCGATTCAACCCAGTGGTTTCGGTTTCATATTTTTCTTGCTAAATGTTGCATTTTTTCCACGGTGCAAGATGCCAAGCGTGTACAATACGGCCATAATAACACTCTTAATTGGGAAAACAAAAGGAAGATAGTCCAGTATTTAGCTTTCTTAATTGGGAAAAAAGAAAGGAAGATATGGTATAGGTCATATTCCTGCCATACTTCGTTTAGACGAAAAATAACATATGCAAATGATAGAGCGAGTCATTCTAAGAAACTTTTCTTCTATGAACTTCAACTGCAACTCAATAAAAATAAGTGTCCGTGAGCCCGTTATGATGTACGGTCTCAATATTTTAAAAATCGCCATCCGATATCCTTTCCTTCCTTTTGTAAACAAAACAATGATGCCGTTTCATTTTTGTACAATTATTCTAATCACCGAGATTCGTGCGTAGATAAAGCCCACATAACGATACACGAAGCAGATTTTGTCTGTATCAAAATATGACAATAGACCAGTAATACTCGCATGATATTGAGTATTTACAATAAATAAATTTCTTGCTCTGCGCAAACCGATGTGCCTCACCCATATTACGAGCAAGAGGGGCCTGAAGAAATGCGCGGGATTTTCAAAAACAAAAATGTTATCGCCTGAATTGCGAACGAAACATTTTGAAATATTTATTCGACACTACATGCGCGTGATATTGTCACGAAAGCCAATAGTATTACAGGCAATACTATTGACCAATCGCGAGACACCGTGTGTGGAACAGGTATGTAGAGTGTTAGAGTGCGTCAGGTGCGTCGGGTGTAACCCTCACTACTATAGTGTAATATCTGATTATTTTGAGAAAAATGATGGCGCTATAGAATTCCTGAGAGCACACGGTGTTTTGCCAAGGGCGGTAAATTGTCCACACTGCGATTTACCTTGCAAATACCGTGAAGATCGACATACGTGGTATTGTGGCAGATGAAAAAAAATCGCAAAAACAAAACGTCCTAAAAGTTGCGTTTTCTCGATCAGCGATTACAGCGGCACGTTTCTGCAGGGAACCCATTTGGCACCATATAAAGCAGTTTTAAGTGCTAATCATTGGTTGCAAAAGTATTGGGATCATCAAACTGTCACGAAATGTATTGGCATGTCAGGACCTACTAGCGTAGATTGGAGTTTTTGTTCTGAAGTTGCCCAAAATTGGTGGCAACAAAATCAAAATTCAATAGCAGGTGCCGGGGTGATCGTTGAAATCGCCGAGACGCTGCTCGTGCGGCGCAGGTGTAACAGGGGCAGACAGGTGAGCCACGTGTGGGTCTTTGGGGGTATTGAGTGTGCCAGTAAAAAGAAATTAATTGTGCCACTCCTGGATGGTGACAGGAGTGCCGACACGCTCATACCCCTGATTAAGAAATATATAAAACCAGACAGTAGGATATACAGTGATAGATGGGCTGCCTACCGAAACCTAAAACATCTTGGTTACAAACATCTGAGTATTAATCATTCTGAGAATTTTGTAGACCCACACGAACCCACAAGTCCATACACAGAACACTGAAAGATTGTGGCGCGGAATATCTGCCGCAATACATCGCGCGATATTTGTTTATCAAAGCAAAATCTAAATCCCCGTTGCATTCTTTTTTTTTGTTGAAGCGGCGTCATCATACCTGCCGCAAGGGGGGGTTCAACGGGACCAGCCCCCGCCAACCCCAGTTCCTCTCGATGAGGGTACTTCTTCTGAGAGTGAATGAAATTAGGTAAGAAATTTAAACCTGTACTTATGTTTTTTTTAATTTCCATTGTATATATATATGAAACGTTATTACGGAACAAAATACATGTTTTCGTGAACTCCGACGCACATTTATTAAGAATCGGTGATATCAAATGAATCGTGTTGAAAGGGTAAGACAGGAACACCATGCTTAACTAGCAATTACTGGCAAAGTAGCGATTATCCTGTATGATAAACGGCGCCAAAAATCCTGGCCAATGAAAACTGAGGAAAATGACGTCAGTATTTCTTGACCAATCAGAACTCGCTATTTCCGGAAAGTGTGCAGCCGGGCAAAAAAGGTGTTCAGTGTCTGTCTGTCAACTGTGTGAGAAGGGTTTGGGTGTGAAATAAAGGAAAATAGAAAGCCGGCTGAAATGTTGATAAATCGCTAATTTTATTTATCTGCAGAAAAACTACAACATCAACAATATCTGACGAAGTATATACGGCAATAGAAGGTTAGTAAGATTTAAATAGATTATAACGAGAACCGGTGTATTACACACATTGCATATCGCACGAATATATATATATATATATATATATATATATATATATATATATATATATATATATATATATACACTCAAATATTAATCGAGTGCAAGTAACTAATTCTTTACGTCTTATTTTACAATAAACGCAGGCAGAAAATTACCAAACGCAGTATTAATGATAAATATTAAACGTTAATTTCTTTTGTCTATTGCATACACCGCCATTGAATCGGTGCACAATAACCGCGCGCGCAATCAAATCGCCATAACGAATGGGACCAGGATGACGCTGCGGCCATGTCGCGGAAAAGCTTCTGATGGGCGGGTCTCAATCTCAATCTCAATGATAATGCACAGGGAGCTAAATGAGCGGAAAAGACTCGCTACGAGTGCACAAACCTTTTGGGATTTGACTCGATTTGCGCATAGAAGGAGGCTCTAGCATTACTCCCATCGATAAACTAATGTTAAATGTAGCGTGCGACAGCAATAACTTGAAAGAGCGGCGACTCCAATGGAGGACGCCGTGTCCATGCTGCGCAGCGCATTCCTGCCCGATGTGAGCAGCGCCGCAAGTTTTACGTAAAATTGAAAATTATGAAGAAATGAGGTTAACCGTTTGTGTGGCGCGCGGTGATAGAGGGAGATGGACACCGCCATCTTATAGAGCGGAAGAAATAGTAGGATATATCTTAGGTTAAGCAACAGCAGGCTCTGATTCACCTATAAATGACGAAAATGTCGCTCGCTCTTCAGGCTCATGGACGTTCCTTCCTTCGCGGCAGACAGACGCGCCGCACGCTCGGGATATCGGCTATTTTTGTGTAATCAGGATTTATTGCTTTTGTATTGTGCGACAACCAGACAAAAAGGAAGCCCAGATTTAACCGCACAAGTGCAGACCGTAATGATATATGTGAAACATGCGTCTCTTTCCCGTAGAGTTTAAACAAACACGATTTAAAGCTTTTGTTAGTTGTTTTGATGTTTTGCTGTGTAAATCATGCATATTTTTTCCAAAAATAGTGCGAAACCTTCGCTTAAGCAACTCTGACGTCGGGAAGTACAAGTCACGTCACTGCTCAAGCTGTCAGATGCGACGGAGACACAACAGCATTACAGTGCTAAACAGCGAAGAAATTATCCATTCCAAAAACAATCGTTTCGAAAGGAGGAGGCTGGCAGAATCTGACATTTTACCGAAGACAGTTCAATATCTAGCATTATTTAATTGGGAAATCAAAAGGAAGATGGTTCTTTACTTATCATTTCCAAAGGACCCCACTGCAGAACCCTTGTGGCTGCCAGGGTGTCACCAGGCAGAGAAATTTATTGCCAGTAATAAAAGGGTGTTTTCGATCCATCACTATAACGACGTGTAATCTTGGTTCGTACTCAGCGAATCCACTGAGACAGAGGTTAATGGGAAAAAAGATGCGGTATCATTCTGCTTGCACAATGACAAGCAACTTTCCTGTCAGATTGCTACAAAAAAGGACAAAAAATAATGACACAACACAAAAAAAAAGAAAAAAAAAATAGGGATACTCATGTACTCCAACTAAGAAGAAGGAAGGGGGTTTAAGACTATTTACTACTTACCTACTACCTACTGCCAACTTACAACTTTAATACTTACTCGCTACTTACATTAGGACATCCGCTGTGTGGGACAAACTTCCAACTTACTGAAGACCTGCCCGTCAGAGGATGAACACTAAATGAGTGAGTTTTCGAACCTGTTGTCTCAGTGACGTCGTGAGTAGACCAAAAGTTGTCTTGTCTTTCCTCTGTAGAAGGAAATGAGAGATCTAAGGAGGTCTGTCTAT